>NC_047573.1:36624686-36925241 GCF_011004845.1 Esox lucius | reverse complement strand
ATACTCAATTTGCAATGTACAGGTTACTCAGCATCAGTGTTCTCATCATCTCGTCTCATGTCTGGGTCAGGTTATTCAGAATCAGTGCCCTCATCATTTCGTGTCAGATCTGGGTCAGGTCAGGTCATATAATCTCATCAATGTCACACATTATTTGCTCTTGCCAGGCAGTGTGGGGAAAATGCCCTTGTGTGCCTTGGAAAACCCTGGATATACTCCACAAACACATCACCACAAGCGTCCACCATTGCATATTTTAGGTTCTCTGTGCATAGGGGTTGCGGTCATACACACTCCATCGTTTCATCCTAGTCCTCTTCCTCTCTGTTGTCTTGCAACGTCAGCATTGTTAGGATCTATTATTCCAAAGCACATGGTCATGCCACTAGGCCCTATTTATTGATCCTGCAATTCTGATTAGTGTTAACATTATTGAGGCTTCGTGTTTGCACCAGGGAAAAGGTGTGCTGTTTGAGTTTAGGTTGTGATGACTTGAGTCATATATCAATTTCACTGATGCTTGTGGATCAATTAATCACAGTCAACACAGGTAACCTCTACCTTCCATGTGCAGCTCCCACACACTAGCCTACCTTGTGACATTTGTCAAAAATGTCATTTGTTTTGGTTTCTCAAGAAGCGGGAAAAAGGAGCAAACACAGACATTATACACTGTCTATAGCCTAATACATATGGTAAATATGACCGTTATGGCCATTCAAGCTAGAAAAACTCAAATCTTTTGTGTTTTGCAATTTTTATAAAACAACTATGATTTAATTAAATATACACACATTTAAGAAAAGTCAGGGTACTATAGTTACATGGGTTTCTTTTCAACAAAGTTATTACATTGCAAAATAAAAAAACTGTCAAAATGACTGCCTTGGTAGTTGTAGTGTACCAAAATGTCATTATGACATGGTGTGCGTGTGCAAGACAGCAAAGACCCATTATCGTTGGCACCACGTGCTTTACTTTGTCTGGGATTAAAACAAGCAAAATAATCCGACATACAGCATTTGTTCCTTTGTTTATATCAAGCCAGTCAACACAGACTCAAAGGCGAACCCTGGGCCACAGATATGACTCTAAAGTGCCTGATACTTCTACTTCACCTCACCCCTACCTTGCAACAGTCAATTTCTCAAGTCCGCTCAAACATTTGTTTTTTTATCTATTGGCCTACTTTCTTTTAGGAAAATCCATCCGTATTCAGCCACATTTTAAATCTGGGGAGAAAAACAAATCACTCAACCCCATGAAAATAGGCTATATAAATGCCAGCATTGAATCGACATGGTCAACCTAAACTATAAAAACTTTAAGGCTTTTGGGCTGCGTATATATATATATATGCTTTAGTATGGGTCCGAACACAAACATTGCCTTCTCAAACAAGTACTTCAATAGTAACAGACCACTAGCACAGCCCCGGGAAATCAGTAACCTATTGATTATGTTAATGTGCAGCGATGTCATCAACTCATTAACCTGTCGGGATGCAATAATATAAGAAACATGTAGCTCAACTTCTGGTGTTATTGCACCCTGTTCAAGGTATGCTGGTACTTTCTCTATTTCTTGCAAAACAAATCTCAAATGTGAAGCCAGGCCCAGACATTTTGACCTTTGAGTGCCTCATACTGGGACTTCATCTCACTTTGAAGTTACCCCAAACTTCCAAAAGTCCACACTCTCTGACTACAAAACCATTTGGATTTAAATAAGGAGATAATTAAGAAAATTATTACTGCATTATTCATATATTTCAGCTGGTTATAATTATATACTCTAACCTGCAGTGAGTAGCTTCTCATTTCTTAAACAACCATGTCGGAAAATGTATCACATGTTCATGGAAAAGACGTTACTGGGTTTTAGAAGGTTGAAATTATTGGCCTGCATCAAGCAAAGAAAAAAACTAAGGGGATTGCTGAAATTACTGTCAAACGCATTATTAAAACCTGGAAGAATAGTGGTGAACTGTCAACTTTGGACTCTGGAGCAATGGAGAAAGGTCATATGGTCTAATGAGTCCAGATTTACCCTATTCCAGAGAAATGGGTGTGTCAGGATCAGAAGGGAAGCGCATAAAGAATAGTGCCCACTGTACAGGCCTCTGGAGTCCGTGTTATGATCTGGGGTTGCTTCAATTGGTCAGGTCTAAACTCAGCAAATTAATGTGGCAATAAAATTAAGTCAGCTGGATTCACCAGGCTCAGATTGTACAAGACTGGTTCAGGGAGAATGAGGAATCATTTTAACACATGAATTGGCAATCACAGGGTCCTGATCCAAGCCCCACTGAAAGTCTTTGGGATGTGCTGGAGAATACTTTATGGAGTGGCTTGACTCCCAACGTCAATACAAGATCACACCCAAAAATGTATGCAACTCTGGACAGAAATATGATATGATATGATGTAGTATAAGGTTGTAGGAAATATGCCACTTTGAATGCACACCATAATTAAAACTAATGGCGGTCCAAAGGAATATTAGAGTGTGCAACTTTTTTTGGGGCCAGTCAGTGTATTTCTGAAGTCCGCTCATGAAAGACACATAAATAGCACACACCCAATCTGGTCATCTTGACATAAAACTTCCTATAAGTGCTATCAGCTACGCGTTTAACATTATCAGATCAAGTTGCCATGGTGACTGGACTGCTTTGCCCCATCCTTAGGCCAATGCTTCTAGCGCCACCTAACAGCCAAAGATGAGATTTTCAAATGCTCATACATTTCCCCCCAATTGTGGAACAGAGATACAACTGGTAAAATATGATGTGGAAACAGGTGCTGTGCAACTTTGCACATTTTTCGCTTTGACTAGTGGAAGTAGCAGAACACTGCCTCACCACTATGTGCAAGTTTGTACACTAAAACTAGCCAGTTGTATGCATCAAGCTAAAATGTAAATCTAGGTAGTCTACAACCCATTGTTTTAAAGTGCTATGGATTTATGAAACAAGGCAACTAATGTTACTATGTATTTTGTTTTATATTGTCTACGTAGGAAGAGATGAATGAACACTAAGTTGAGGACAATTGCTTACTGGTGTATGCAAAGGAACGGGTCACTGACATCTATGGTAAGCTTAGACTCATAGCAGATTAGGATATTGAGAAATTGTACCATGAAGGCTTTGGCTGATCCATACTATTAGGCCTAATTTTATTTTAACACATGGTTACTCTTCCTCTCTGGTATACAAAGAGAATCCCAGAGAGGAAGAGTTTTTCTGCAGTGAGTTGGGGAGGGGTTAACCACTCTGTGAAAGACAAATGCAGGCAAATAGTGCAACAATTTAACGTAAAATTGCAAAGAGTTTAGGGATATCATCCGGTACATAATATCATTAAAAGATCAGAGAATCCGGAGAAATCTCAAGAGACAAGGCCAAGAAAATTGTATTGGATGGCCGTGATCTTCGGGCCCAGCACTGCATTAATAAAATACACAATTCTGTAGTGGAAATCACCAGATGGGCTCAGAAACACCTCCGAAACATTTGTCTGTGAACAGTGTGTCGCTGCATCCACATATGTAAGTTAAAACTGTACCATGCAAAGAAGAAACCAGATATAAACAAGATCCAGAATTAGCGCTGTGTTTAAGATGGACTGAGGCCAAGTGGAAAACCATCCTGTGGTCTGACAAATCAAAATCTGAAATTATTTTTGGGAATCATGGACGCTGCATCCTTTGGCCTAAAAAGGAAAGGGACCATCTGGCTTGTTATCAGTGCACAGCTCAAAATCCAACATATGTGATTGTAGCGGGGTGCATTGGTGCACATGGCATGGGTGACTTGAACATCTGTGAAGACACCATTAATGCTGAACAATATATTTATGATTTGGAGCTGCCAACATATGCTGCCAACCAGACAATGCCTTTTCCAGTGAAGGCCTTGCTTATTTCAGCAGGACAATCTAAAACCACATTCTGCAAGTATTACAACAGCATGGGTCCATAGTAAAAGAGTCCTGGTGCTAAACTGACCTGCCTGCATTTGTACAAGGTAAGCTTGTACAAAGGAATACATTTGGCGCATTATGAAGAAAAAAAAGGAGACTAAGGAGCAAAGACCCTGAACTGTTGAGCAGCTGAAATCCTATACCAAGCAAGAATGGGAAAACATTTCACTTTCAAAACTACAGCCATTGGTCACCTCAGTTCCCAAAAGCGTGTTGTTAAAAGAAGATGAGATGCAACACAGTGGTAACCATGCCCCTGTCCAAACTTTTTAGAAATGTGTTGCTGGCATGAAATTCAAAATGGGTATGTATTTTTCCAGAAAAACTGTTTAAATATTTGATATGTTTTCATTTGTTACTATGCAAAAAGGGTATTAAACCTTGGACCTCAAACCCAGTTCAACATTTTTTTCAATAAAACCATCTAATCAGGGACTTATTTAGACTTTGGACACCATGTGGATGCAATTAATTATGAGGTAAAACAGAAAATCAGCAGGCTCAGGAGAGTAAGAGTTAAATACCCCTAATATAAATAATCTCTCAATTTGAAATGACCTCTGGAAGGTACAGAATAAGATTTTTCCGCCATCAACATGCATTAACAAAATATTGCTTGAAACAAGTTCTGGAGATAAGCCGCTTCCCCCTGGATCCTCGTTGCTCCTTCTTGCAATCACTCTCTGTGAGATTACATTTACAAAGAGATGGATGGACGGCTGGTCAGCCGGAGAGATTCTGTGCATCACATTTCCAATTTCCAATAGCAAATTATCTTATCAAATCCATCCATGAATTTGGATTTGCATATGGCCTGTATAAACAGCTCAGTATTGACTAAGGCCAATCAGGTGTAAGTGCAAGATCAGGAATACTGTTCACTCACACAACAGAACCCAATACACATACAAACACAGACACACATTGTGCCATCAATGGGCCCATTTACTAACATCCGGAACATGCACAAGCCGACTGATAAGACTGACAGAGTTTTCAGAGCTGTTTGCGGAGCAGTTTGGAACTGTGGAAATATTCAAACTGTTCAAAGTTGAGATAGTGAGAGAGAGTGTGGTGCCCCCAACCTGCCAGAGTTGCAGAAGCACTTTGCAAACATAATGAAATACCAGCTAAGGTAATCTCTTTTCTTTGAGAGTAAGGCCTCTGGGATGATTGCATGTTTTAACTTTACCAATTCTAGCATCAAATTGGAAATAAATTATTTCATGATGATGTGAAAATCATTGCACTCCATGTTTGTTAAAGAATTTTCTTGTCTTAGCTCCAACTTCAGGGCCATACCTGGTAATTGTGCAAAGTAAAAAGAAAAACGGCAACAATGAATTTCACTCCCATGACAGGCTTCTATTTTTAGGTTGAGGAAAACCAGCAGGACAATGGCCAGAAGCTTCCAACGAAGAGGGCGATAAGTAGCTTATAGGAATGCTGGTGAAGCATTTCCACCTGAACAAAATTGTGGTCTAGACTAAGACTCAAAGGTAGAAAAAACACTGGCTATCCTTTCTAAGAGAGTTACCCCTCTGCAGTAGGGATTGAAGATGTTGACTGAATGGTCTACACTATATTTGAGTAGTAACAGATCACTTGGTTTTCTGGTAAGCATAAATACATTTATTTATTCAAAAACACCGACCATGTGTGCATACTGGATGTTTTTCAGAGTAACCTGTTTACATGACCTTTGATATCACACTCAATAGGATCCATGTATCCACAAACTTACAGAATATATTCCTAATTCATAGTGGAACTGACATAAGTACTTTGCAAATTTGAAATAAACTAAGAATACTCAAACTATATAAAAAATACAGTGGGGAGAACAAGTATTTGATACACTGCCGATTTTGCAGGTTTTCCCACTTAGCATGTAGAGGTCTGTAATTTTTTATCATAGGTACACTTCAACTGTGAGAAATGGAATCTAAAACAAAAATCCAGAAAGTCACATTGTATGATTTTTAAATAACTGATTTGCATGTTATTGCATGACATTAGTATTTGATCACCTACCAACCAGTAAGAACTCCGGCTCTCACAGACCTGTTAGTTTTTCTTTAAGAAGCCCTCCTGTTTCTTTAAGAAGACACCTGCCCACACACTCAAGCAAACAGACTCCAACCTCTCCACAATGGCCAAGACCAGAGAGCTGTGTAAGGACATCAGGGATAAAATTGTAGACCTGCACAAGGCTGGGATGGGCTACAGGACAATAGGCAAGCAGCTTGGTGAGAAGGCAACAACTGTTAGCGCAATTATTAGAAAATGGAAGAAGTTCAAGATGACGGTCAATCTCCCTCAGGCTGGGGCTCCATGCAAGATCTCACCTCGTGGGGCATCAATGATCATGAGGAAGGTGAGGGATCAGCCCAGAACTACACGGCAGGACCTGGTCAATGACCTGAAGAGAGCTTGGACCAGTCTTAAAGAAAACCATTAGTAAGACACTACGCCGTCATGGATTAAAATCCTGCAGCACACGCAAGGTCCCCCTGCTCAAGCCAGCGCATGTCCAGGCCTGTCTGAAGTTTGCCAATGACTATCTGGATGATCCAGAGGAGGAACGGGAGAAGGTCATGTGGTCTGATGAGACAAAAATTGAGTGTTTGGAGGAAGAAGAAGGATGAGTACAACCCCAAGAACACCATCCTCCACCATGGAGGTGGAAACATCCCTCTTTGGGGATGCTTTTCTGTAAAGGGGACAGGACGACTGCACTGTATTGAGGGGAGGATTGATGGGGCCATGTATCGGGAGATCTTGGCCAACAACCTCCTATCAGTAAGAGCATTGAAGATGGGTCGTGGCTGCGTCTTCCAGCATGACAACGACCCAAAACACACAGCCAGGGTAACTAAGGAGTGGCTCTGTAAGAAGCATCTCAATGTCCAGGAGTGGCCTAGCCAGTCTCCAGATCTGAACCCAATAGAAAATCTTTGGAGGGAGATGAAAGTCTGTATTGCCCAGCGACAGCCCCAAACCTGAAGGATCTGGAGAAGGTCTGTATGGAGGAGCCACTTCTAAGTGCACTGCTCTGATGTTCAAGCATGTAAAAATGACTCCGTACCTTTTTACCACAGCTCTACCATGTTTTACTTCGAATGGGCCAAAGTAATCCATGCCCACTTTGGTGAAAGGTGGTTTATCCGCCACTAGTCTCTCCTGTGGCAAATCTGCCATTTATTGCTCACCTCTGGTTCCAATCACCCTTTTACAAACAACACACTTAGAAATTACCATCGGCACCAGGTTTTCAATACAGTTGCCAGAGCCGGGTAAGAGTATGGTTTCAACCACTATGCCCAAGATGGCAAGATGCTTGGTTTCTGCAGGCATAACAGATTTTCTTAAGCGACCACCTACTCTGATTATTCCATTATTCAGAAATGTGGATAGTCTGTAAAGACTGCACATCCATTATGTTCACTCTTTGCTGCTCTATGGACAGAGCATTAGCCAGAGCCTTTCCCTTTAACTCTAGGTCGTCAGGAGCCAGAGTTTGATCTAGCCGTATAAGCCATTTGGATTCTGGCTGTATCAAAGTATCCACTCCTTGTTCTTCAGGAAGGCCTGTACTGTAGCCCCTCTATTCATTTGTACAATTAATACCTTACTCAGCAGGGTTGAGTAAGGTATTAATATATCTCCAATGGGAAACACCAGATGCCTTATGGTATTGACTCTGTTAGCAACAAAGATTTGAAATGTGGATGTTTAATTCCTGAGATATTTCAACACTGAAGTGCTGTCAACCCAAAATGTAAATTTTTCCAGAGAGAATTCTAACTCAGTGTTCAACATCTTATCAATGCATATGGCAACTGTGGCTGATGTAATTTCCAGCTGAGGGAAAGTTATCAGTTTTATAGGTGTGACCCTGGCCTTTCCCATTATGAATGCGCAGTGGGTCTGTCCCACAACGTTGGTGAGTAATTAGTATGTAACAGTACTGTAACCATTCTCGCAGGCATCTGAAAAGTGGTGTAGCCTGGCTGACATTGGCTCTCCAAATCCCATAGGCTTATTGCACCGGCTGACCTCAAAGTCAACCATCTTTGAGCTAATGATTCAGGAATACCCTCATCCCATCCGATTCTTTGCCTGAATAATTCTTGCAATATTTGTTTCACAGGCAGAATGAATGGTACTAGAAGGCCAAGTGGGTCATAAACTGAACTCTCCATAGGCAAAATACCTCTCCTGGTGAGTGGTCAGTCCTGGATGGTTATCTGGAAGTGAGGTGAGTCGGTTTCTGTGCACCACTGCACTCCAAGAGCTCTTTCGTTTGGCAAGAGATCCTTGTCCAAATCTAGATCCTTAACTTCCTTGGCTCTCTTCTCCGGAATTGAGGCGAGCAACAACCAGTAATTGCTTATCCATTTATTCAGCTTAAAACCTCCTGTAGCACAGAGGGCTTTGAGATCTTGTGTTAGTGTTAAGGCCTGCTACACATTCAATACTGATTTCAAACAATCATCCACATAAAAGTTTCTCAACACTGTGTTTACTGTAGCTGGCTTAAACACACCCTCATTGTCCTTTGTACACTGCCTGAGAGCGAAATTGGCAGAAAACGCAGCAGGTCAGAATCTTCCATGGGAACCTTCACTAGATGGAACATAGCCTGAATGTCAACCATGAAAGCAACAAGCTCCTTAGGAAATCTAGTCAATACACCAACTAGGCTATTCGTCAGGTCTGGCCCTTGCAGTAGTTGATCATTCAAAGAGGTGCCTTGGTAGGAAGCACCACAGTCAAACACCACTCATATTTTTTTCTTTTTTGGATGGTACACCCCATGATGTGTAATGTACCAAACCTTCTTGGGTTCTTTGCCTGTAGAATAATTTCTACAGGCAAATAACCTTTGTACATGATGTCTGCCATAAATTTCACAGAATGTTGTGTTCCTTTTTAATTATATTTTCAAATTGATGGCATGCTGCTCTGCCATACAGCTGTGGTTGGGGAATTCTACAATCACATTCTTCAGTGGCAGGCCTATACTATAGTGACCATCCACATGTTTTATAGATTGTGAAACACTTCATAAATTGTCTATCGTCCTCTGACATCTCCAACTTCTCCTTATACTGTTGTTCATGAAAATCATGCTTCATCTGTTGCTCCAGTAACTCTTCAAGCTTTATGCCAGAAGTAGTAAATGTAGAGTATAATGTGTCAGAATGGTGATTTATGACCCTGGAGGGCGGGACTTCCAGATTGAAGTGACAGGTGGCCGGGACATCCGGTTTGTAGAGTGGGAGTTCCTGTTTGATGTGTGTTAGGGTGGGACTTCCTGTTTGACGTGTGTTCGGGCGGAACTTCTGGAGTGACGTATGCATGTCCAGTTACTTTGTAATTTATGATTACATTGATGTGTTCGTGTTTGATGTTTTACAACACCTGATGAGCAAACCAGATGAGTGTTATAACAGGTGTTTATGTTTGAAGTTTAACAAATGGGCCTTAGGGTTCCGGAATGTTAAATTCCCAGGCAATAAATGAGTGTTGTGTCAGCAGTAAGATGTTTGGTGGTTAACAAATGGTGTTCGGCAATTCTATAAACCCCCCGGGATTTTATCTACCGTCAAGTGGTGTAAGAGATGGCCTACAACCGGCGGTTGTTAACCTTTCATGTTTTATGGGATGATTGGTGTGGCCTGTGTATTTAAACCACGCAGACATCAGTGATGGTCATTCAGTCTTGCCTGAGTAAACTTACCTTCACAATACAAAACATGGCGGATTGTGCGGCGATCAATGTTTTGGGTGAAACACTGTTGAAAGCTAACATCTTAAACGCAGCTCAGCGATTTGTTAAGAAATTACAAATGGACAGCAGAGATGCTATCAGCATGCCAGCCCCGAAGAAACCAATGCAGAGTTTAACCCGAATCCATCAACTACACCAGGATATGTTGGCACAGGAATGGGAATTGGACGATGGTCGGATAGATGGATACATCTTCAACCCAGAGCTAGCGGGGGTTGCATTTTATGAATTACCCGAAGGCCATGAGTTTAAGGCTGGTGTCACTGATCAAATGGTTTTTAACCACCTGAGGACAGACTAGGCGGTACCGCCCATGCCTGGGGCGTATTTGCATAACAATTACATAGTATTACATATTTTCAAAATGGTTTGTGATAGAGAGATTCTGTTTTCTTTGGTGTTTCCATGAGTTTCCGATGAAAACGCAGATGCGCTTTGTGTTTACGTGGCAGATTTCCTTGTTGTCGTCATCATGTCCAAATGCAACCAAACCCTTGCGCACCTGACCAATGGGTGGGCTGTTGGGTGACAGCATCCAATGGAAGGCTGTTGCAAGGCAGAATAGTTTATTTTAACCAATCAGGGGAAGGTATCTGTTATGTATTTGATCAAATCAAAAGGTTGCTGGGTGGGACATGAGTTTAGTTTTCTTTATTTGCTCATTCTGACTGTAGAGGTTGCATCAGTATGTCAGCTTAGCTAGCATGCTAACTTAGCATTAGCGAACGTTGTTGCATTTTGTCCATGCGTAACGCTAACTTGTCGAAAAGACAAAGAAAGGATATGTGTTTTCAACAGTTTTATAAGTATTATTATTAGTATAAAATGGCAAAACATAAAAAAACTATTACTAAATGTAGCCATAGTCTGTTAGGGTTATCAAACGCTGGATAGCTGAGTTACCGGACAACAAAGGACGAATGCTAACAACAGGCTAATGCTAACACAAGAACAGTCTGGTAAGTAACATCAAATAACCTATTTATCATGAAATAATGTAATACAAATGTGATCATTATAGATATTGTCTGCTTTGCGTATTTGGAATGGGAGAACTGTTCCACATGGCTGTGTGTGGTTTGAATTCAATCATAAATAGAAACATAATTATGGGCCTCATAAACAAATTGCCCTGTATGCACATAAGGGGAATTATTTAATTGTTCTGTTCACTTTTATTGTGATACAATGCATATTTGTGTAAGAAAAAGGGTTCGAAAGTGTTGGAATGGCAGAACAGTTCCACAAGGCTGTTTGTGGTCAGATTTCAAGGATAAATAGTGACATAATTGTGGCTGTCATAAACATATTGGACTGTGTTGTGGAAATTCTTGAATTGATGTATACTTGGTTCTATACATGTGTGAATGAGTTACTAGTTAAAGGACTGAGTACCCATGTTTGGATAAGAAAAGGAATGTAGGAGAAGGGGATCTGGTGTTTAGGGTCATTGTTGACTGGTATTGTCGTTATTCAATTCATGTAGTTCAAATGCGTTTTCACCCCATGACTTCCACGTATGTGTGTATTGGAATTCTATCAAATATACTTCCCAATCAACTTTCAAATCTATACCTTTGGCAAATTTTGTGGTATAGCTCGAACTCGTATTGCTTGGATAGACATGTCTCGATGAGTTACTGGGCAGCGTTATGTAGAAGCCATTGTCACCCATGCTGTTCGCAGACAATGTAAATGAATATCCTGGAGTTTTATCCAGTTTCTAGGTCAAGCACTTGTTCCGATGGTATCCAGCTGTTGAATTTCTCAGGCCAACCAAGCCATTTCACAACTCTTTTTCTTCCCTTTCTGTAACTTTCTCATCCAAAACTGCTTCCACTTTAAAAGTTTTATCCTTAGCTACGATTATTTTTAGCAACTGCTGTTCATCAAAAGTCCCAACTATCACATCACCATCGTAATCTTTTATTCTATATACAGGAGGTACCCGAGGAATGCATTCTGTTATTGTAAAATATTCATCTGTGTACCCTTTTTCATAGCCTTTTGTAAACGCACCTCTCAGCTTTGAGAGTCTCACAGTATCCCCAACCCGGAACTTGTAGCTTTGATGACCATTTCTCATTATTGTTGTACCATAGAGGTTCTTGAGAACTAATCTAACATTTTCTTCACAAACGTCAGCAGGCTTCATCTTAGTAGACCGATGGTAGCTATGGTTGTATCCATGAACTAAATCTTGAATAACCTCAATACAGCGATGAGTGTTGGCAGCTGTGAGATACCTCCACATTTGTGATTTAATTGTTTTATTAAATCTCTCAACGATACTTGCTTTGACATCATTTCCTGTAGCAAAATGTTTTATGTTGTACTTCATTAACATTTCAAAATGGGAATTAAAAAACTCCTTCCCCTTGTCCGTTTGGACTTTTTGTGGTGTTCTTCCTTCTTTTAATATGTCTTCAAATCCTCGCTTTACCCCGATATCGCTTTTATTTTTCAGCACACGAATCCATGCGTATTTGCTTAATACATCTATGCATGTTAACATAAATTTCATGTTATCGTTTTCCACACTGTAATCACTCATGTCAACCAAATCCAGCTGAAATTGTGAATTTATATCATTATTTCTTTTAAAATGTATAGCTACAGGCCTGTGTAGCGTGTATGCATCCTGGGCGAGCAGCCAGTCATCGGCCTTGCCTTTTTTGAGGATCTCGAAATTACACAACCAAGATATTCAGAAAAGTTACACAAACATTCAGATTTCTCACAGTGTTTGTTTATATACATGTTAATATGAGAACTGAAGTTACCATGCCTTAGACAACAGACTTTGCTTTCGTCGCACCATGACACCGCTGCGTCGCATACAGCATCCTCATTAATTAGTCTCTGTGTGATGTTCGGCTCAAACTTGAGCTCCTGCAGAAAGTTCTCAGTGGCCTCGTGAACAGCAGTCATCGTTGCGTGAAAACCTGATGTGTTTCAGTCGTGGTGTTAAAACAATGTCATCATAATGGGTCTCAAAAAAATAATCAGGTGGTTTGAGACATGAATGTCTTGTCTGGCTCGGGTGGTCCACTTCACATCTGATGCATGCTTTGTGTAGAACAGCCCCAACAACTTTTTCCAGAATCATACCCATTGTTGCTTTGACGATCTTTAAAACTTTTGGTACCAGGTGTTTGTCCATTTTGTGATAACTCTTGTTAGCATTTGCAAGGTATGACAGATTAAGAGGACCTAGCTGATCACCAACCCAGTCAATCCAGTGGTAGTTTCTTGCTGGGTATGCCGGTGGAATCGAGCTGTCGGGGTCAGTGGTTCCGTAGATGACTTCAGCGTTGTCATCCCAGGTGTCACACAGCCAGTCCTCGGCCTTGGGTTCACCGCTTGGCTGTAATCTTGAGACATGTTTTCGTGCCCCATAATCCGGCATTAAAAACCAATGTGGTTGGATTGATTTCCTGCCTGTTGGGCCCTGTCCGGGGCCTCCCCCGGGTAGGGCCACAGTGTCACCGGACCCCCCCGTCTCAGTTTCCAAGGTTTTACGCTGCTATATTATTGTGCTGGGGGACATGAGGGATGTACTACTAACTTTTCTCAGTTTCCTCCAGTTTTAAATTTTAGAAGGAGATGAGGTCCTGGTCCACACCTGCGGATTACCTGGTTTGGGGGGACCGTTGCTGTTTCTGTCCTTGTCCACCTGGTCATACTTCTGACCTAGTCTAAAATCAAATATACTCTGGATTTAGCCAGGAGAAATGTATTTATTATTCCAATTGGACTCTTAATATCTCACCCAGCACAGCCAGAAGAGGACTGGTCACCCCTCTGAGCCTGGGTCCTCTCTAGGTTTCTTCCTAAAATTCGACCTTCTTAGGGAGTTTTTCCTAGCCACTGAAATTCAACACTACTGTTGTTTGCTCCTTGGGGTTTAAGGGCGGGTGTCTCTGTAAAGCACTTTGTGAAAACTGTTGTTGTAAAAAGCGCTTTATAAATACATTTAGATTGATTAATTGATTGATTGATTGATTGATTGATTGATTTGATCAGTCACACCAGCCTTAAACACACAACCTTTGGGTAATTCATAAAATGCCACCTCTGGTAGCTCTGGCTTGAAAATGTATCCATCGATCCGACCATCGTCCAGTCCCCATTCCTGTGCCAACATATCCTGGTGTAGTTGATGGATTTGGGTTAAACTCTGCATCAGTTTCTTCGGGGCTGGCATGTTGATTGCATCTCTGCGGTCCATTTGTAATTTCTTACCAAATTGCTGAGCTGCGTTTAAGATGTTAGCTTTCACCTGTGTTTCACCGAAAACATTGATTGCAGTACAATCCTCCATTTTTGGATTGTGTAGGTAAGTTTGCTAAGGCAAGACTGAATGACCATCACCGATGTCTGCGTGATTTAAATACGCAGACCACACCAATCAACCCATAAAACATGAAAGGTTAACAACCACCGGTTGTAGGCCATCTGTTGCAACACTTTTCAGAAGATAAAACACCGGGGGTTTTAGATCTGACGAACACCATTTGTTGAACACCAAACAGCTTACCGCTGACACAACCCTTATTTATTGCCTGGGAATTTAACATTCCGGAACCCTAAGCCCCATTTGTTAATCATCAAACACACCTGTTATAATACTAGTCTGTTTTGCTCATCAGTTGTTGTAAAACATCAAACACGGACACATCAATGTAATCATAAATTACAAAGTCACCGGACATGCATACGTCACTCCTGAAGTCCCGCCCGTACACACGTCATACAGGAAGTCCCACCCTAACATACGTCATACAGGAAGTCCCACCCTACAAACCGGATGTCCCACCCACCTGTCACATCAATATGGAAGTCCCGCCCTCCAGGGCCATAAATCACCATTCTGACCATTCTACACTAACTACTACTGGTGTCTTGGGCAGACTTTTCCATGATGTGAAAAAACAAGTCAAGTTAATACCAAAGTTTTTTGCCGGAACATAATTATGTTAATGTTGATGTAGGGCAACCATACATGTAACTAGTGGTTTGCATGAACAATAGCCTAAGTAATATAAATTATTCAAGAGATAATATTCATAATCCAATTTATTAATATGATTACAGTGCGGTAAACATTATTAAAAAATATACTGGCTACTTGCGTCTTCAAATAGGTGTTACACATACAAAATGTATGGTCGAATTTGGGGTTGATTTGGAATTTTGAAGGACACTTTTATATTGAAGAACACTATGGTTGGCCCAGCTGGCTTCGGTTGGTTATTAGCTGGCTCCAGTTAACTGTACGCTAGACACATTTGTTGTGCAAAAACAATAAAGGAAATGTATTGCTTTTGTTAAGGTATTTAAAAGCATTTGACAGACTTAATTACATATTTTTGACAGTATTTGATAAACTTAATGACATCTTTATGACAAGTCCAAATTGTACCACTGTACTTGAGGTCAAGAAAAATATTAATGACACTGTCATGAAAGTCTTCGACAGTGTTATAACATGTCATAACATCTTTATGACAAGTCCAAATTGTGCCATTTTACTTGAGGTCAAGAAAAATATTCACATTGTACAATTATAATGGTCTCATGACAATCAACCACATATGACAGTTGTATTCAATGCTAACACATAAAGCTTAATAGTTTCTTCAAGTTTGATAATCAGGCCTGCTATGAACCCTAATAATAAACTGGAAGAAACACAATATGTTTTCACCAGTGAACTGCTGAAACCCTAATAATAATAATAATAATAATAATAATGAACCAGAACAAACACAATAAGGTTTCACCAGTGAACTGCTGAAACCCTTAAAATACAAAATATACATAACAATAGACTAGAAGCAATTTCAAATAATGTAGAAATGGGAATATGGACAGTATGAGTAGAAATCTTAAATATTATAAATATGTGTTTGTGTCTATAAATGGATACATTAAAATGTGCTAATGTACATGAACGTACACAAAAAGTGACCAGAGCATATACAGTGTACAATAGATCAGTGTTGCTAGTTTTGTAGCCTTATGGTCTTGGGGTAAAAACTGTTTTTTTAACTTGGAAATGTGTGTCCTGATGCTCTGGTAACATCTACCAGACGGCTGCAGTGTGAACAGACCATAGCCTTGGTGGCTGTAGTCTTTTATGATGTTCCGTGTTTTCCTAAGGCATCATGTATGGTAGATGCCTTACAGGGAAGGGAGATGGCAGCCGAAATTAGCAGCTGCCATACTAGACATTAATGCAGCCTGAGAGGATGCTCTCAGTGGTGCACCTGTAACAGTTGGGGTGAGTTTTTGCAGACATGCCAAACTTCTTAAGTCTCTCAGGAAGTATAGGCACTTCAGGGCAGTTTTTACCACTGAGTCTGCTTGCGTGGACCACTAAGGAACTTGAAGTCGGAGACTCTCATCTTCAGCTCCATCGCCACGATCATCTCCTTACTCTTGCAGATGTTAAGAGAGGTTGTTGTCCAGGCACAATGAAGCCAAGTTACTTATCTCCTCTCTGTATTTTGTCTTATCGTAGTTAGAGATGAGACCCAGGATTGTGATGTTTTCTGCTAACTTGAGAATGGTCTATACCAAACATAATAACACCAGTAAAATATAAAATGAATTTTCCGAATGAAAACTGATCTACTTAGATAGTGGATAAGTAGTTTGATTCTGTGTACATCAGATTTTTAAGAGGATCTTGAACTGATGTATTCTTACTGATTAAAGGACTGAGTCCCCATGTTTAGATATGAAAAGGAATGTTGGTTGTGCTGTGGGGAAGGAAGTATGAGGTGTCGAGGTTAATGTAAATCTTCAGCAGGATGGGGGTAGATGCAGGTCAATGGGTTTTAGGACAGGATAGAGGAAGATATATATATGTTGTTTTATGGTAAGACCATGCAGATTCTTACCCCCACCCATTCCTCTATAAGTATTGAATGTACTTCCAAATGCTTTAGAGACTATTCACTGTTACTTGGTAACCTGTGTACTCTCTCCATGCAAGAATAAAACTGTTTATTGTGCAATTGAGTTTTCCTCGAACTTACCTACCATTTTCGTAAATTGTTCGGACTTTTGAAATTGCCAATAAAAAACAATTGCCTATCAATTGTTCACTAAAGGGAAAGGGTATTTAACATGCTGGGGATTGTCACTAAATCTGTTATGATATTGTTTTACCATAAAAAAGGCCAACACTTTGTACTTCTAAAGGTGCCCAAAAAAAGAAATGTGACCTTCAAAGTTGATGTATAGGGGGAAATCAATGACATGCCTGGTTGATCAAATTGATATCCAACTCAGCATGAAGAGGGGAATCCTTTGCAATTTCAGAGGCTTATTTTAAGACCAATTCATATTCAGGACAGCTGAATAATTTAGATGGAATACAAAAGGTGTAACTCAAACATATCTTTACACCCAGTTTGTTTGAAATGTTACTGTATATTTTAATTGGAGAATGCAAACATGAAAGGTCATGACATCGCAAAAAGATCTGTATCTGGTTACACTTGTGCTCAAAGTTTGCATTTCTTTGGAGAATTGTCAATATATGTACTATTTGTAAAGAAAACATTAGTGAGCGAAACCTATATAAATTTACTTAAAATCAACAATAACTTTGACCTGGTTATCGGCATACCTGTTTCTTAAACGTGTCTCCCTATAGGGTGGTAAAGATAAAGAGATATATTACAAGATGGCAGAGAAAATGGCTGACCAGTGTAAGACTCATGGAATCATACACTTTGTGTGCATTATATTATGGCACAATGAAAATACCGACCAGGTATATACAGTGGGGAGAACAAGTATTTGATACACTACCGATTTTGCAGGTTTTCATAATTACAAAGCATGTAGAGGTCTGTAATATTTATCATAGGTACACTTCAACAAAAATCCAGAAAATCACATTGTATGATTTTTAAATAATTGATTTGCATGTTATTGCATGACATGAGTATTTGATCACCTACCAACCAGTAAGAACTCCGGCTCTCACAGACCTGTTAGTTTTTCTTTAAGAAGCCCTCCTGTTCTCCACTCATTACCTGTATTAACTGCACCTGTTTGAAATCGTTACCTGTATAAAAGACACCTGTCCACACACTCGATCAGACTCAGGGATAGAATTGTAGGCCTGCACAAGGCTGGGATGGGCTACAGGACAATAGACAAGCAGCTTGGTGAGAAGGCAACAACAGTTGGTGCAATTATTAGAAAATGGAAGAAGTTCAAGATGACGGTCAATGTCCCTCGGTCTGGGGCTCCATGCAAAATCTCACCTCGTGGGGCATCAATGATCATGAGGAAAGTGAGGGATCAGCCCCGAACTACACAGCAGGAACTGGTCAATGACCTGAAGAGAGCTGGGATCACAGTCTCAAAGAACCATTAGTAACACACTACGCCGTCATGGATTAAAATCCTGCAGCGCACGCAAGGTCCCCCTGCTCAAGCCAGCGCATGTCCAGGCCAGTCTGAAGTTTGCCAATGACTATCTGGATGATGCAGAGGAGGAATGGGATAAGGTCATGTGGTCTGATGAGACAAAAATAGAGCTTTTTGGTCTAAACTCCATTCGCCGTGTTTGGAGGAAGAAGAAGGATGAGTACAACCCCAAGAACACCATCCAACCCGTGAAGCATGGAGGTGGAAACATCATTCTTTTGGGATGCTTTTCTGCAAAGGGGACAGGACGACTGCACCGTATTGAGGGGAGGATGGATGGGGCCATGTATCGCGAGATCTTGGCCAACAACCTCCTTCCCTCAGTAAGAGCATTGAAGATGGGTCATGGCTGCATTGTCTTCCAGCATGACAACGACCCAAAACACACAGCCAGGGCAACTAAGGAGTGGCACCGTAAGAAGCATCTCAAGGTCCTGGAGTGGCCTAGCCAGTCTCCTGACCTGAACCCAATAGAAAATCTTTGGAGGGAGCAGAAAGTCTGTATTAGCCAGCGACAACCCCGAAACCTGAAGGATCTGGAGAAGGTCTGTATGGAGGAGTGGGCCAAAATCCCTGGTGCAGTGTGTGTAAACGTGGTCAAGAACTACAGGAAACATATGATCTCAAATACTTATGTCATGCAATAAAATGCAAATTAATGACTTAAGAATGTGATTTTCTAGATTTTTGTTTTAGATTCCGTCACTCCGAGTCTAAATGTCTAATTCCCCAGGATGTGTAACACTATCAGGGACCATTCATGTCTGCCATCTTGGATTTTTTTGTACAATGAACATTTAATGAAACCTATTAAAATGTACTTGAAATCAGTATAAATATTACAGTATATCAGTAATATTTTGCTAATATCAAAATGATGGCACTTCCATCCTATTCCTACAGAATTTAGGCCATCCCTTTGAACAGGGCTGCTAATGGAACTAGTTGCTATGTCAAAAATCAAATGAACTATGACTTCACAAATTTAGCCTTGTATGCTAATTTAAATGACCGCTATAAGAATCATATTAAAATGAACAGGTAGTCATATTGACCTGACTGTCGGTGTACACGTATCTCATATGTGCCTCTCTATAGGGTTGTAAGGAATCAGGGAAACTGCAAGCAATGACATCAGTAAAAAGGTGTTTAATTTGTGCAGATAATAAAAGTAAAGTAAACAACATCTATGCTATCTGTATCTCTTTGTTACACACAAACGCTGTTAGTGAAACATATTAAAAAAACAAATACTTGTGTCCTGCCACTGCGTTTTCTATTGCCAGTGTTTTTGTCTATGGCTGGAGAGTTACCCCTCAATGGCCATTTTAAGCATGTGGACTGTATATCAACAAAAAATCGAAATGTCCTTGCCAGCGGCATACAGTGGATGTTTTTGTGATGTAAAAGAATGAGATAAATCATGTCAGAACTTTTGACACTTTGTTAAGGATCAATTTATTACCCTATTCTTATTCAATATTTTTTTCTGTAAATGAACTGTAAAATATGAACTGTTTTAGACTAGGCCTGAAATTTCTTTAGATTGTTCATGGTTGCCACATATAGAAGGAGACCTAGGTCTGCATGCCCTGTTCTTAGAAGCAATGTGGGCCACAACCAAGACGCTAGGCTTCAACCCTATCTTATCAACAACCCTGTTTAGTTGGCACCAAGGTAATGCTGCCTAAGTCTCCTTTGTATTCATCCTTTTGTGTAGGACACTAGGGGTAGCTCAGATCAGGAGGTCTAGTAACTATGACCTAGAACTATGGTTGCCATGGCAGTATAGGATTCTATCTTGTTTTCCTATTTAGTATGACGACTTCTTTTGTATGTATCTCATAGCATTAGAGATAATATTCTGCCAGCTGACGAAGAGGAGTATAAAGAGCAAGAAGCCATAATATGTAATCAGAGCAATTGTTATGACACTACTCTGTTGGTCTCTGTACTTATACTCTGTTTTGTGAAAGCAATTGTTCCCGTGGATCCACATAATGAAACTAGAAATAATCAACGGTTATACCAGACTCTGAGAAGTCTTTACCTATATAAATCGCAAACATTTTCCACAACTTTTAATGTGACCTATAATGTGAACAATTCAATTGAAAAACAAGTCTTCGAGGGGGAAAAATGAAAAATAAAAACCTTACAATAACCTGGTTATTGTAAGATGTTGCAAGATGGCAGACAGGGATATAAGTAAAAGTCTCATTCCCCAGGTGGTACAAAATTGCATCAAGGACAGATCATGTCTGCCATCTTGGGTATTTAGTACAGTGAAAATTTCAACAATAAATCAACAATAACTCTGATTGATCTGGCAATCGGCATACCTGTGTCTTATACAAGTCTCCCTAAAGGGTCATACAGGCTAAGAGAAATATTAGAAGATGGTGGACAAAATGGCTGACCTGTGTAAAACCTACAGATGCATACACTTCATGTGTGCATCACATTATGGCACAATGAAAATACAGACCAGGGGGGTATTCCATCAATGCATATAAAGGCTTATTTCATTAAGTCTTGCTAATTTAAGTTAGAGTTCCGTTCCATTACTGTAGCGTATAGGAGTCCCTGCTCAGTAACCAAGGTAACCTACTCCTCTGAACTAGCCAGCTCCCTCGCAAGCTAACTTTCAAGCTTAATTTAGCTGTGTTTCAAAGAATGTTTAACTGGCTGAAACAGAATCCCAAAAGACTTTTGTCCTGTCCATGTTCAGAAACATAAGTTCTGACTTTTTTCTGTCATTGTGACCAAGCATGAAGTGTTTAATTTAGTTAATATCTATAGAAATAAACAGTTAAGAAGTTAATTAAAGCATGTCTAACCACTTTCACTGTCTTCAAAAGCCAATAGTTAACTGACAGGCCTAGTCTGGTAGAAATGTTCTTATTCCATAGTAGAATAATATCATATTGCTTATTCTAAGTATAATCCAGTCATTCAGTAATGCCATTATGTGTTTCGGCTCTTCTCACTACAACAGATAGTTATCGTTTTGGCTAAACTTCTCAAGAGCTGTAACGTTATCTTTCTAGGCCAAAGTTCGCAGAGAAGCTGGTGAGACATGTAGACTAACCATTCATAGGAGGGGGACACAGTGGGCTGTATTGAATGTATATAGGATTGAGCTCAACCTTCAACAGAGAGCTTTTTGAACTGACTCTGCTGAGAGTGTTGTTGTGCCTTTCCCATTAAGTGATTTCCACAACAATTTGGAGATGAGGATGGGATGGCTAACTCCGTTCACTGATTGTTCCCCGGGACTCCAAGGTTAACTGCACACAGGGACCACAACAGTTTGGTTCAGGGAGCAGAATGGACCCGCCTCGGACGTTGCAGGGAGCGTCAGTGGATGGATACGCCATCCCCAACATAAAAACTAAAGGGTGAGACTGAGTTTCTTCTTACAATAAATCCATTGGGGGAAAGGTTCTAAAGACCTTTTAATAAAACCTGTTTGGGCCGGTGGGGTGGAACAGGCTACGCAGTAAACAGTTTTTGGGAAACTGTAATTCATCGAGGATGAATATAAGATGCATGTATAGACAAGAGAATTGCTATGACATGGCATAGATGTATACATGTGGGATAACGAAAAAAAAACAAAAAATATTCAAAAACCTAAAATAAACACAAAAAAAATGTAAACTTAAATAATAATGAAAAAGAAAGAGAAGAATTGCCAAAATTGTATGGTGGAAAAATTGCGATAGCTCCCTAAACTAAAACTTTATTCTTGTGTGTGTTATCATCTGTTTTGAGTACATGTGATGGGTGAGCGGATACCATGGGGACTTAAAACCACGCCTGCCTGCCGGATCCACTGATCGGACCAGTAAAGATAATGGTGGATAAGTGGGGCACGGATGTCTCAGGACAAGTGGTATTGTGGCACAAATTATCAGATTTTCCATTAAAGGGAACATTTAGCGAGGCTCAGGTAAAAGAATGTAGAAGGAAGTAAGAAGAATTTGAAAAGAGTAGGAAAGGAAAGAAAGATAAAGTGGGATAACTATGGTAAGTGGGAGAGAGAGGCTGAGAGAAGGATAGAGAGTGGGAGTAAAAAGATAATGGTAAAGGAAAGTGTGACAGAGGGTGATGAAAAGTGAAGAAAAGGAATAGGAATAGAGAGGATGATGAGCGTGACATTCCACCTCCTTACTGTACTCCAGTCCCTGCAGCTCCTGTACCAGCACCGGTCCCAGGCCCTTGTCTATCTCCAACCCAGGCACCGCCCCTGTCACTCCTCTACCCAAGCTGGAAAACCTCATGGTCTCCCCTACAGGGTTTAACCCTCCATCTGCCTCCCTCTTCCCACACCGCCTTCATTCCTTCTCCTGAACCAGCTCTCATGACTACCAGGTCCGGACGATCAGCCGACCCTGACCAAGTTTTCCTTCTGGCTCCATTGGTGGCTTACCCTAACCCACAGCCACGGCCAGCCCAAGGACAGGCTGGCCATAACAAATGGATGCCTGAGGTCAACATCTCACCAGGGACTCGGCTGAGTTTGGGATTCACATGATCAAGTTGGTGTGCCTGTACTAGCTGCCAGGAGATCGCACACATCACACGTTCCAGTATGAAACTACGTTGGGAAGATGTCCAAGAGGGGTTCAATGAGGGCCTTCTCTGGTCCGCAGAGTGGGCATACCAAACTCAACTTACTCTTCTCCTGGAGAGAATAAAGACTGCCTACCCCACAGTGACTGGTTAGGCTATGATCCACAGTTGTGTACAGGGTCCTAAAGAATCCCTGGAAGACTACAGAGACAGGTTGGAGAAGTGTTTCAGGAAGTGTTTACAGTGACTTCAATAGCCTGCTAAAGGCTGCCCTGGTGCAAGGTCTCCAGCCTTCTTTGAGCAAAACTGTGAAACTCACTTGCATTGGGTGGGATCGTAGCCAACAGTACCTCTACAGGCTGTGATTGAACATTGTAAACATGCAGAACGGCAGCAGCAGTCTGATAACAGGGCTACATCCTAACAAGAAAATGAATATACCAAGCTCCAGGCTGATCAGTTCATGTATTATAAGGGAAAAGGTCAGCAATTTGGCAGAAAGGGGGGAGGAACTGGGGGTTTTCGGAAGAGTGGAAGAAATCAGAGGGCAGGACGAGACCGAAGGAGAGGTGGACAGGGACAGAGCGGGGTCCAGACAAGAGATCAGTCATGTTACAAATTCAGTAAATATGGTCTCTTTTATAGAGAGTGCCCTGAACCGGAGAGACAGGAAGTTGTGGGTGGCGGATGGCAGATGGGACCATAGACATCATATATAAAGGCTAGATACCTTGTCCGCGCTAAAGGCTAATGGAGGTCGACGTCCGCACATGGCGGCCATCTTGCCACAGGCCGCTCGCTCACTCATAACATTGTGTTTTATGGTGCATGTACTTTTAAATAACCATAACTTGCACATTTTTCTACCGATTTTCAAACGGCTTGGTTTGTTATAAACGTCAGAGATAAAGTTATGACACTGCATACATATGAACCATTAAAACCATGGACTTCCATGTGAAAATATCATTGAACAGAACCAGATAGGTGTAATGAATATACAAACAAGGTATGTATGTTAAATCAATAAATAGGCTACAGAATGGCAACAAGACATATACACTTTTGTACTATTATAAAAAAATTACTATTATAAAATAATTTTAATTACTACATGTTTTTACTTTATGCCGGATAACAAGCATCTCTGAACTGACCACATTTCAGCCCTCTAGGTCACTTGATATGAATTTAGAAACAACTGAGCCCTAGCACCAGGTCTTGTGAAGCTGTGTGCAAAAGCAGACCAATATAGAATGAAATTGAGTACTTTAGACCATTATTTGCCAAGGTATGGTCATGCGTATTGTAAAATGCCCTATGGAAACTCCCCATAGGACTTTGTCAGACAAAATGCTGACAATAAAATGCTTACTGTGGGACAACCTCTTCGTGTAGAAGCATAATGAAATCAAATCAAATGAAAGGTAAAACTGATGTTACTTGTAGACTATTTGGATTGTATGTCAGGGGTTCTGATATAGAATGACTAGAGTGACATTTATTTGCACACAAAAAATAGGTACATGATTCCCCTTTACAAATATAAATAAATAATTTATATATACAAATAAATAAATGCTGTAGAGAGCACTACACTACTGTTGAAGTAAAAGAGGACAGTACCTTGAAAACACATACCTTGGGCTAATGCCCTTTGAAAAGGACAGTTTTGTTAAGTTTCTGTTGCATGTTGTTGCTCTGTAAGCTGAGGATTGTAATTCTGGCGATGTGGTGTAGCCTTAACTTAAAAAACAGGGACAGAATTATTTTTAACAGCCTATGGTGGTGGCTGTCTATCCCATACTGTCTATCCCAACACAAACATCCTCTGAACCGATCCCTTTTCAGACAATGTAAACAACCTCAAGCAGTTTGATGGGCTGTGATCGTCTGGTACTGCCTGATGACTGCCGAATGACCCACTCTGCTGCCCTGACAACACTAACGGTTCCCTCTGATGGAATCACCAGACCTCCATTGTTTTTTAAATTCAGCAGGTGGTAGCTCTGGTCCTTGATGGCAGATGCAGCATGTCACCAGGCTGGCACGGCAGACATCACACGAAAGCTTCTTCAGAGCCTGTCTCACAACAAATCCTGAAATTTTAGTTAGTAATATCATAACTAATAACAATAATCATTAATAAGCATGGGGAAATTAAGGAAACACTTCTCTTTTTAGACAATCGTGAGATTGTTTTTCCCCAGATTGTGACTATTGGCACTTTTGGTTATAGGGAAAATCGACTTTCAGTTAGCCTTCACCTGAAATGTACATGAGAGCATTGTCCACAAGACCATCGAAGTGGACGGGAAGGTAGCTGTGATCATGTACTAGGGCAGGAATGTCAGCAAACGGGGATGGAAGATCTCCTCCTCCTGCTGCAGAGGACACATCTACAGCTGACAGGCTTGTAGAGGTGTCGATGACAGCTGGTAGGGACTCTGTGTCATCCTGTGCCGTCACATTGCCTCTGCATGGTTTAACAACCCCACACTGGGCCATCAGCTTTACATCCTAAAGATGTACTTGAACTGGCTGGCATTAGGGTTGTTATTCGTTTAAGGAAAAAAAAAGATATGCAAGAATAGTACACAGATATTCAATACATGCTTTAAAATGTTTTATGCTTAAAACATTTTTACAAAAAAAGAAAAGACGTTTTTAGAAAAGAAAAGCTGCAATTTCAAAATGTTCAAGCATTCAGAATTATAGCCACGTTAATAACGTTTGTAAGAAACCAAACTGTTTGTAAATCCATCAGGGTTTCAGCGAGATAAGAGTATTTGTGTTAGTGCTGATCACTCACCTTACATTAGGTACCACAGAGCCCGACAGGAAGTCTGCCTGTGACAAGATGGCCACCGGTGATGCCGGAAGTGACTGCGCCATGAGACGTCTAGCCTTTAAATAAGATGTCTATGGATGGGACCACCACACAATGTCACACTCAAAAAACCTAAGGATGACTGAAGTGTAGCGGAGACGGCTGACAAATCTTCACAGAATATTTAAGATATTAAGATATTTACCAAGTCCAAAGATACCCCTTGTGTTACCCTTCTGATCGAAGGTAAGCCCCAAAGTTTTCTAGTAGATACTGGTGCTGCAATGTCTGTTATCATGCATGACTCTGTGTGCACTGTAGGTGCTTCTGGTGTAGAGATGACTGACTCTTTAACTATGCCTTTATCTGTAGATGGTATTCCAAATTGGCACCAATTCATTTTATCTAACCTCGTTAATGGAGATGAAATTCTAAAATGGTAAATTGACTAATGAACAAATAGGGTATTGATGTAACAGTGTTAAGGCCTTCATTGAGTTGCCTTTGGATTACTTATTGTACCTTGATTTTAGTGACTTCATACATCTGTTTTCTGTCTACATTGCCATTCTTAAGAGTTTTCTTAATCTCTACCCTAATGTTGAGTTGTTGTGTAGATAATGATATGCATATTTTTACAAACTGCAAAAATATTAGATGGGTTGGACACTAAATCTAAATCTTCAGTTAACGAAGGATGTCGGCTAAATTGATAGGATATTCTGAGGACCATAAACATTTGGCCTTTTTAATGGCTCACCATAAATTGGGTGGAGCTCAGAGCTTCAGGAAGGGGGGCAGATCCACTGGGATGGCCCCCACCAACCTTTCCCATTAAATCAAAGTAGCCTATTACTAATGGTTACATTTGAGTGTTCAGACTGGTCTCATCTCTGGTCATTTTACCAACACAAGCATATTCAGTTTTGGGATAAACAAACATTAAGTGAAAGCTAAATATATTTTCCTCTCAATATCTTTACTGTTGAAATTTATGATTTTGAAGCCTAAAGTCATCCCCCATTTTTGCTGATAGAACAATCAATAGAACCACAGATGTGGTCCAAGAAAAAGCATAAAGTTGTGATTTAGGGTTTGGCTGACCGCCACTATTTGGAATAAAAATGAATCTAACTTTGCGAATCCCCCCCCCAAAAAAATTTACTGATTTTCTGCGGAACACCGTTAACACTGATAGTAGCCTGTTGATGTCAAAATGTTTCTAGACCCTTATAATCTGAGGTGGGGACAGGATTGATGACTGTCATACATTGAGTTATATGTCGGAGTGTGGTGTGTCAATTGTCTTGTTTACATTCATTTTCATTTAAGGAACAATAAGACCTGATTGATTCAGATACTCCTTTTGTTGTTTCGTTTTAGTAATTTGTAACATTTGTGTATGGGCCTTTTCTTTTCATTAGGAATTTAATTATACTTGTAATGTTTTATCAAAAATGTAATGTTTTTCTTTAAATGTTTGATGGGGGGAGTGTGGAATCTGAGCATTAACAATTACAATGTGAATGTGCCTAGATAATGAGAACAACCGAAACCTCTCTGTTTAGTTTATTTTTCTGTAAGTTGTAGGTTTCTCTGATAACCACAGGAATGTTTACGTTGACGATATGGCATGGGGATTACTGTCTTGGAAACCTGATCTTTGCTAGGTAGTGTTGTGGAAATTTCTCTAACCAACATATTCTCACTGATTAAAGGACTGATTCCCCTTGTTCAAATTAGAAAAGGAATATGAGAGAGTGTGATCTGGTATTTGCCTAGGGGGCATCATTGACTGGTATCAGTAGATGAAAGGGTTACTCTTTTATCTGTGCATCTGTATAACTCATCAGGGCATCTAT
This sequence comes from Esox lucius, assembly GCF_011004845.1. NCBI lineage: Eukaryota > Metazoa > Chordata > Actinopteri > Esociformes > Esocidae > Esox > Esox lucius. Next base: position 36,897,734 of record NC_047573.1, on the reverse strand, counting down.
TGTCTGTCCAGGTGCTGTAAGAGCTCTTTAGAGTTCAAGAGGTTACCCATAGGTGGGGGTACAGCCCGCCCTTTGGGTAAAACCTATGTGACACAAGACAGATGGCCAGCAACTTACCACACCGCTATTTTTTTGCTATAAATACGAACTGTTCATGTGTTAGAGACTCCTCGGATGATTATGCTTGTAAGCGTTTGACACGTCTCTCTATTTGCAAATAAACTGTTAAATTGTGCCAAGAGAATTTTGTCTCTGTACTTCCTCCTTTAAAAGATCTGATCGATGAAATTGCCATCACAGTAGACACCCCTCAATGTATATATCAGCTTGTAACTAACATTACAATAAGAAGATAATGGAACGTTCACCGAATGACATATGTGCTGCAATTTTCCAATAAACTTGAGCAAACTTCTCCCTCGATTTGATACAGTTTCTACATTATTTGACCACTATACGTAACCGCCGATTTCTAACAACTAAGAGGATGCTGGCCCCTGGCTGGAAACTGTGCTGGATGTGAATGATTAGATTACCATGAAAGATGGTTCTAAATTCTCCCCCAAATTGCATGTTTGGTGTGTTCCTTTCTATTGGGCTGCCCTGGCCCAGCGGGGTGTTCATGGTGTTTACAGATCTATGCCTCTATTGCAGATGGTCTCATTGCCAGTTGTTGATTCCCCGCTGCTTCAGGGCCTACCTGATTGACTGTGAGCTAAAGATACGTTTGATATTGGACAAATGAAGGGCGTTTAGTCTTTCACAATCACACCCAAATCCACGATCAAGCCCAGTAGGGCCCAGCACCCTCTTAGTAAGGAAGCTGAAGAAGGGAATGCTATTGTTCATGATTCCCTGGTAGGGAGGGGTGCCATAATACTCTGTCCTGATTCTCCATGTAACACTGCCATCCTTCCTGTTCATAAAGCTAATAGGGATTGGCGATTTGTTCAAGATCTTAGACCTGTTAATGAAGTAATACATGCTCATTCCCATGTCGTTCCCAAACCTGTCACTGTCTTACCTGATGTTCTACCCACCGCAAATTGGTTTTCAGTTATTGATTTGGCTAACACATTTTTTAGTATTCCTGTGGCAAATTTATCTCAATATTGGTTTGCTTTTACGTTCCGTGGGAAGCGATCTTCTCTGCAACGCTTGCTCAAAATTTGGAAGGGTTCGTACCTCCAGCAGGAAGTAAGCTCACTCAATATGTTGATGATTTACTCTTGTGCTCTGAGACTCTGAGAAGGATTGTGAAACTGATACCAGAGTGTTGTTGGAATTCTTAGCTAAGAATGGCCACAAAGTTTCCAAAAATAACATTTAAACTTGTCCAACAAGTTGAAATGACATCATGACATCATGCCTAATGGTAGGTCATTGGGTCCAGAACGCGTTAAAGCAGTACTGGAACTCCCCAAACCAACAACCAAAGCCCAAATGATGAGCCTTTTGGGTGTGGCCAGCTACTGCAGAGCCTGGCTTCCAGACATTGCCGAAATCACACCGCCTCTGTCCATGAAGGACAACATTTTTGGACCATTGACGGACTGACTTCCCTGGATCGTCTCAAACACTCCCTGACTACCTCTCCCTGTTTTGGTTTACCAGATCATGTGAAGCTGTTTAACCTCTTTGCCTGTGAAAATGTCTTCTGTTTTGACACAGGACCACAGTGGGAAACAGCGGCCAGTGGCATACTACTCCAAGCGTTTGGATCTAGTCTCTCGGGCTCTGGTCTGCTGCCTACGGGCAGTTGCCGCAGCTACTGAGGCTGTTCTGGCTTGTGCAGATATTGTTGCCATGTGTCCTCTCACTGTTCATGTTCCACATGCTGTTCATCTCACAGGCTAAGACAGCACATTTGCACCCTGCTAGGTTACTGCGCTACCAAAACATTCTCCTGCCAATGTCTCATGTTACGCTAAAGAGATGCACTGTTCTGAACCCTGCTACTTTTTTGACTACAGATGATGATGGTGACCCTTACGACTGTGCTGCCATAGTGGAAGAAGTCAGTAAGCCACGACCCGACCTCTAAGACACACCCATTTATAATGCTGAACTTGAGTTTTTTGTGGATGGCTCAAACCAAAGGGGAGCCCTTTGTAGCATATGCCGTCACTTCAGCATTAGAGGTTGTTGAAAGTGCTAGATTAACCTCACACCTCTTTGCTCAGGTAGCTGAATTGTTTCCGCTCACTAGAGCCTGTATTCTAGCCCAAAATCAGTCTGTTAATATCTACACAGACAGCAGATATGCCTTTGGGGTCATGCATGATTTTGGTGGCGCCAGCACGGGATCCTAACAGCATCTGGTAAAAAAATCTGTCACTCTAGGTAAGTTGCTAATCTACTGGACTCTATCTTACTACCGGACTCCATTTCCGTGTGCAAATGCCAGGCTCATGCTAATGCCTCTGATTCCGTCTCAAAAGGTAATGCTGTAGCTGACATTGCTGCTAAAGCAGCTGCCACCTCTTCTGTCTTCCCCATTTTGCAGATGGTTTCTCTGCCTACAACTGATGTTTTCTCTCTTAATAACGTTTCTGACTAACAATCAGGCGCTGAGACTGTGGGGGTCACTCGTTGGAAGTGGCTGAAATGCTCCTTTGACTAGAAGCTGAAGCTTTGGCTTGGTCCTAATGATCTCCCTCTCCTTCCTCGCTCCCGTTACCCCTACGTTGCTAAGTTGGCACATGGCCAAGACCATGTTTCCAAGCGTGGGGTTGTGGATATTGTACATTGTATTGCACCAGGATTTTCCCTATATGCTGAAAATGTCTGTGCAAAATGTCTGATTTGTATGACAAACAATGTGGGTAGGGGCACACTGATGCCTTTGTCAGGCCACCCAAGGCCTGAGGGGCCGTTTGAGGACTTAATGATGGATTTCATTGAGTTGACTCCATGCCAGGGATGCAAATATTGGATGCATTCTCTAAGTGGGTAGAAGCAATTTCAAAGAGTTTGATGCAGGAAATTATTCCCAGATGGGGCCTACCATCAAAATTTACTATAGACAATGGCTACCATTTTGTAAATAGTGTAATTGAATGCATCTCCACTAATCTGAAGATAGATCTGCGCACACAGTGTAGCTATCTTCCAGCCAGTGGTGGCTTGGTTGAGAGAGCTAATCAGACTCTAAAAACTAAATAGACCAAATTGATGGCTGAGACAGGGTTGTCATGGGTAACAGTGATGCCCCTTGCCTTAATATACATGCGAGGCAGAGAGCATCGCACTACGGGTCTTTCTCCTCATGAGGTGCTTCCAGGCAGACCGATGAGGATGATCACCACTCCTTTCCGACAGAATAGACTGATGTTGCAGGGCTGCTACGACGAGATGTGGAGTTATTGCATCGCACTTAATGTGTTGAAGTCTATTTTTCCTAGGGTGAAAGGAGCCCTGCTTGAGCCAAAAGGAGGACCACTCCACAAGATCTAACCAGGTGACTGGGTCGTCGTGAGGGATCTCCGTAGGAAGTACTGGCATCAGCATAGGTGGTTGGGACCTTACCAGGTGCTACTGATCACCCAGATGGGTGAAGGTTACTGTGAGAGCTACGTGGGTCAATGCCAGCCACTGCAGGAAGGTGCCATACAAACCTGATGACGATGTATCAGCTGCTGCAGGACAACGACCACCACAATGGCCATGGAGTATTGAGGAGGGCTTACTGAAGGTCACGTTCATTGCCTTCATTGTCGGTATTGCTGCTTCCGCCATTATCTGGACCATGGAGTATGGAGGGAACAACGGAGAACCTTGAGGGACCAACAGCAGCAGCATAGTCCAACGGCAGGACTTAAATAATAGCTGCTAGACTGGAGTCTAGCAAATAACAGCCGCCCCAGCCGTTACAGGAGGACTGCAGAACTGCATGATTCGGCAACAGCCCATGGGAATGCTGGAAGCTGTTCTCCCACTTAACCTCACTTACACTGACACTGATCTAGACAACAGGCACATGAATGTTATGCGGTTGTACAGGGAATCAATGTGAAGGACATGGATGACAACTAACGAAACCAAGTAAACTTGACTATTTTTATAGTCATTGCTTGCTGAAATTTGTTTTGTGACTGTAACATGAATGGTAAAGTATTTGTCTTGTCCCATTCCTTAGGATATGGTAAGAATTGTTAATGCATTATTAAAAGTGTGTTGATTGTTTTGCATCTAATCAATGTTGGTTTAATGATGATTAATGGTAGGAGATTTATATTTTGGATAATAATCTCTTGCTCTTGATGGAATGTATGATGTACTTTCTCCTATTTTGTTTTTAATTAGTTGTACTGTTTAAATGTTCTCTTTGTTGAGACTTTGTCTCAAAAGGAGGAAATGTGGTAGAAATGTTCTTATTCAATAGTACAATAATATCATGTTACTTATTCTAAGTATAGTCCAGTCATTCAGGAAGGCCATTATGTGTTTCAGCTCTGTTCACTAGGATGTGCCTACAACAGATCGTTAAAGTTTTGGCTAAACTTCTCAAGGGCAGTAAACATCTTATTTTTCTACGCCAAAGTTGACAGAGAACCTGGTGAGAAATGTAGACTAACCATGCATAGGATGGGGACACAGTGGGCTGTACTGAATGTATATAGGCCTGGGCTCAACCTTCAGTGGAGAGCTTTTTGAACTGACTGCTTAGAGTGTTGTTTACTGCTCTAGGTTTGCAAATCTTGAATAAAGCTTTACTTGTGAAAAAAATGTACACTCTCTGTGCCTTTCCCATTTAGTGATTTCCACAACACTAGACTATGGCTAAATCTGAAACTGCATACTACCAGTACTTCACGGATGATGGTAAAGTACTTACTGTTCGGTATATAGTAAGCTAGTACGTTGGGACTGAATGGGACCTACATTGTCATAATATTGTATCTCAACATAAAATTTTGTCACGCATTAAAATCATGCCAAGTTTGAATATTTAGCTAGACACCATTAATCATTGTGTTAAACTGACAAAGTTTACTTCCACCACAATAACATCTATGAACTGTATGGCTTTTGCAACCACCCGTTTTAAAAACATATAAGCCAATAATACTAGTGTCTTAGTTCTTGGAATAGTCATAAATATTAAGCAATTGCTAGCGAGACTAATGATGAACTTTACACTCCCAAAGCTATTTTATTTCAGGGCACAAGAATGTTCGACACTGACGCAATAACTATCAATATATGTATTAACGTAATCCTCTTTTTCACTCTTTTTCAGTCTAATATAAGTGCAAAAACGTGTACCCATGTGCATGCCAGTCACCATCTGGGCCTGTGGAGGCAGACTATGTCAATCGGGAATCTTTCCATAGCCTAAACGTATAGGTATCTACTGGGGGCATCTGTCTACACACTGTCAGGCAGAATACTAATAATTGGATTTGGATGAAATGCGCACATCTGTGAAAATAGATCAAATAAGTTTGGATGTCAACACTTTTTTGGATTTAAATCCTGTTACCCTGGCAGTTGTTCACAGAAATGTTAATTTTAATGTCTGCCTCACACAAAGTAATTGTACTGTAGAGGGATAATGTTTTACTTTACCTGATCAGCAAAGATCAATCAGGGGGAAAAAAATTTATTTCCTTTCCTAACCAAGTATGTCATAGCACTAACATGTAGCTGCAGAAGGCCTATGCAAAACCAGATTTGAAACCTTACACAATGTCAGACCAAAAGTAAAAAATATTATTCTGGAATGTGAGCACTGTTGAGATAACTTAATTTTTCGCTTCTTTATTTGCAACATAGTATCTTCATTTCGATGATCACTTGTTCTAGACTGCTTATGTACAGAGGGGAGAACAGGTATTTGATACACTGCCGATTTTGCAGGTTTTCCTACTTACAAAGCATGTAGAGTTCTGATGATTTTTAAATAATTAATTTGCATTTTATTGCATGACATAAGTATTTGATCACCTACCAACCAGTAAGATTTCTGGCTCTCACAGACCTGTATCTTTTTCTTTAAGAGGCTCCTCTGTCCTCCACTCATTACCTGTATTAATGGCACCTGTTTGAAATTGTTATCAGTATAAAAGACACCTGTCCACAACCTCAAACGGTCACACTCCAAACTCCACTATGGCTAAGACCAAAGAGCTGTCAAAGGACACCAGAAACAAAATTGTAGACCTGCTTCAGGCTGGGAAGACTGAAACTGCAATAGGTAAGCAGCTTGGTGTGAAGAAATCCAACTGTGGGAGCAATTATAAGAAAATGGAAGACATACAAGACCACTGATAATCTTCCTCGATCCAGGGCACCACGCAAGACCTCACCCCGTGGGGTCAAAATGATCACAAGAACGGTGAGCAAAAATCACAGAACCACACAGGGGGACCTAGTGAATCATCTGCAGAGAGCTGGGACCAAAGTAACAAAGGCTACCATCAGTAGCACACTACGCCTCCAGGGACTCAAATCCTGCAGTGCCAGACGTGTCCCCGTGCTTAAGCCAGTACATGTCCAGGCCCGTCTGAGGTTTGCTAGAGAGCATCTGGATGGTCCAGAAGAGGATTGGGAGAATGTCATATTGTCAGATGAAACCAAAATAGAACTTTTTGGAAAAAACTCAACTCGTCGTGTTTGGAGGAGAAAGAATGCTGAGTTGCATCCAAAGAACACCATACCTACTGTGAAACATGGGGGTGGAAACATCATGCTTTGGGGCTGTTTTTCTGCAAAGGGACGAGGACGACTGATCTGTGTAAAGGAAAGATTGAATGGGGCCATGTATCGTGAGATTTTGAGTGAAAACCTCCTTCCATCAGCAAGGGCATTGAAGACGAAACGTGGCTGGGTCTTTCAGCATGACAATAATCCCAAACACACCGCCCAGGCAACGAAGGAGTGGCTTCGTAAGAAGCATTTCAAGGTAGAAAATAGAAAATAGAAAATCTTTGGAGGGAGTTGAAAGTCTGTGTTGCCCAGCGACAGCCCCAAACATCACTGCTCTAGAGGAGATCTGCATGGAGGAATGGGCCAAAATATCAGCAACAGTGTGTGAAAACCTTGTAAAGACTTACAGAAAACATTTGACCTCTGTCATTGCCAACAAAGGGTCGATAACAAAGTATTGAGATGAACTTTTGTTATTGACCAAATCTTTTTTTTCCACCATAATTTACCAATAAATTCATTAAAAATATTTTTTCTAATTTCGTCTCTCATAGTTGAAGTGTACCTATGATGAAAATTACAGGCCTCTCTCATCTTTTTAAGTGGGAGAACTTGCACAATTGTTAGCTGACTAAATACTGTTTTGCCCCACAGTATACATTTGTTTGGAAGGCGTAGGCTATGGTATGTAGAAAGTGGTGACTGATGGAAACTTTAGGGATGTTTGTGTGGGGTTTATTGATCTCTGTGTTGTAGATCTTTTCGCTCAGGTTGGATGGATCGTCCCTCTGACCGCCCCCGCCCTCCCACGGTGTTACGCCAGGCCGATCGCTGGTAGTCCTTGGACTTGGGTTTGAGGAAGAGACTATGCTAACTGCTGCGTTAAAATGTATGAAGCTACTGCTAGACATCCGACTGGACATTGGATTTGGGGAGATACCCGTGGGAGGATGGCTGTTTATATAGTGTTCATGCAAGAATAGAGACAGCTTCGGCTGCCTCTCTGGCCTCGCCGCAAACGACCCGAAAGGAGGTTGGACCTCATTGTTAAAATATGCAGTTATAGTTGGACCTTAATGCTGTATATTCGCACGCACCGACTCCGTATGCGGTCATGGCTCAAGTCCCGGGCATCTGTGAATATCTGGTTGTGGTCGACCTAGTAAATGCATTTCCGCTTTTGGTATTCCTGTGCACGTGGGTTCCGATTGGCTGCATTTCAATATTTGATCTCGTTCACCAAGGTTGTTGTTCATTTAACTTAACTCGCCAGGTTTTGCTTTGTTGGGTGCACACTCGGGTGACCACAATCATTGCGTCGTGAATGTGATTATCTGGCGAGGTCCTTTCGGCCTTTGCCTACGTGCCGAAATTGAAATTTGCCTTTTAGTGTTATGCTGGTGGCTGGCACACGGGGAGGTTTTCGTCTGATAATTTAGGATTATATATGAGAATAATGTCCTAAATTTAATCAGAGTGATAGATTGGAAATTGGTACAATTATGCTTTCCTAATTTGGTAAAAATATGGTCTTGTGGTTTCATTAGAACAGGTTAGAATATTGTGTTTCGCTCTCCTTGTATGGAGTAGTAGAATGAAGAACCACATGGTGATAGTCTTTAACGTTAAGAAAACACGCTTTTCCATGAAGACTAGATTCGCATCCAATATAATCATAGCCTGCAACAGAGAGTAAAATAGCCAAAGCCCGTAAAATTAAATGTCCTATTTTAAATGTTGAATTGGGTTTGGTTAAGTTATTTCACTTTTAGGATAATCAAACGTTAAGAGCGAGCTATATTTTATTTTCTCTCAATATCTTTCATGTCAAAATGTATGGTTTTGAAACCTTCTTGTAGTGAGGGTACAGACCTAAAGTCATCCCCAATTGTTAATAACTAAAACAATATTGATGTCGATGCATGAAATATGCATGAAAGTTGGGATTTTGGCTGACCGCCACTATTTGGTGTAACATAGACATGCATCAAAGTTGGAAATGGTTCAGGAGGTTAATTGAGACATGATGTTTGTGTTGTCACAATGTAGTTTGGCCATTGCCTGTGGAAATGCAAATTTTGATATGCCAGTTTGGGAGTTGTTTCACTGAGTATGAAAACTTTGTCTATAGGTTATATGGTTTATAATTCAGTCAAACAAGCAATCGTGTGGCACATTTGTTGTTTTTGATTTTGTGTTTTTATTATTTTCAAATTAGTTTTGATGGATATTCAGTTTGCGACTCCTTACTGAATGAATGTTAGATTCATCCCAAAAATCAATTTTCTTTTTTCATGTCCGTTTTGAGTTCTGCTTTCTCTCATGAGTCATTTTGTGACTTTATGACGTGAAAGCAGGGGGGAATGTATGAAATAATTATCTATGATGAAAAACAGCAAATAAAATAGGTAATTAAAGAGTTACATGAATAATTGTATTGTTCTGTTTCCATAGTAATAACAGAAAATTGGCATCTGTTAAAATTAGCATCCCTTAGTGTCCATTCACAGTATTTGTCTAATTTGGGTTTTTGGAAACAGTTTGTTTGATGTAAAATCTAACATGGTTATGGTTGAGTAGAATACATCTTGCATTTTCATTTGGTTTACCTAAGAAATAACTAATTTGTTGGGATGAATAGTGACTATGAGAATGTGACTGTTTAGATGGTTTGTTTGATATTTGATTAGAAGTAATCATATTAATCTCATGCTTTATGGAATACAACTTTTACTTTTTATTCCAATATTAATGCAATGTTTACATAACACAAATCCATTTTTCATTTTGAACTGTGACCATTTTTTAATAACAAGAAGTTATTAAATTAACTGTAATATTGTTCTTTATGTCCATGTTTGGTCTTGTTCTATTTCACATCAAAAGATTAAGATTTTGATGATGAGTGGAGCATGTGACATGTCCTGGCTTGGAGCCTCTAGGCATCTCTATGCGCCTGGGGACCACAGTCAGAGTCGGACTGCAGAGGTGCCTCTGGGCACCCGTGTAAACTCTAATTGGGGATGCTATTTAAGTTAGCCTTTTTGCTCTTCCTGTTGTGGATCATTGTTTGTGCCAGTTGTGTTGTGCATAAGTTCGCGGTTTGCCTCACCTTTTGTTGTTTTGTTGTTACAATTAAAATGATTTTACCCTGCTATACCTCTGCTCCTCGTGTCCTGCCTTCCTTCAACTGTGACAGCATACTCCCACTCCCAATTTAAAACATTTTTAAATGTTAATGTGCAGGCGACATAACAATAGAATCCACCAAAGGTTGCTGTAGTGTCAATATTGATTGAAGCAGTTGGAGAATTAGGTATGCATACTGCAGTCAAAATAACTTTTAAACACAGACCAAATAGTGGAGGTGGATATTGACATCAGAACATTTCTCAACTTCACCTCTTCAAAGTGATGGGTCATTTCTTACAGCTAAATTAGGCAAAGTCCCTATGGTCCATCATCTCCCATAATCACAAGTGAGAGGACATCTGAAAACAAAGTTGGATAGTGAGCTATTAAAAACCTCACAGTCAATTCCGACTTGACTCTATACATCAATCACAGAGTCCATTCTTATTTTCCTCCATAAACATCTGGATTGGGTCTGAAACACATTGTAGTGCCTACAGTAAGGGTCCTCAGATTCCACCTTCCATCCATCAAAGCCTCTGCATAAATCTTTGTTTCACATTTATAACGACTAAGTCAAATGTGACAATGAAATATAAACAAAAGCTGCAACAGAAAAATAATTTGTAGGTGAGGAATGTTAACATAATCGTGTTTTATTATTTATTAATTGCATCAATATATTGCCATAGCCGCTGGAGCAAAATAATAATTTCAAGTAGGTCCACAGAGTAAGAGGCACTGTGATCAATGGTTCCAACTAGGCAAATAAATGGATGAACTTAAATAAATGTCTGGTTTCAGTGCAAGCATATTCTGAATACACTAAAGTAACGATGTCAAACTGGTTTCACAGAGGCAAAAGTGTCTGCAGATATTTGTTTTTCCCTATAAATTGGTTCCCAGTTCAGATATAAACAACCAGGTGAGGGTAGAAACTAACCAATTAGTGACCTAATTAATCAATCAAGTACAAGGTGAGAGTGAAAACCTACAGACAATCTACCCTCCGAGGAACCGGTTTGACTCCTCTGCACTAAAGACTGAAAACAATTTACACACAAAAAAATTATAAAAACAATTCAAAAATTTGAACATTGCACACAATTTAGTATTTCTTTTAAAGGTGTACCCGTGAGAGTAAAGGGGAAAAAAACCACCACACTTGTTTGTAGATTTCTAGCTCATATGGATAGTGAGCTATTTAAAAAGGATTGTATAGAAGGATAAATTCTGATAAAATCACTGAAATTGAATATTGGTTCATGTGAATTAGGTAATAGAGTTGTAACAATGCATGTAATTATAAAATAAAATCTAGATAATCAATTTGGATAAAAGAAGAGGTGTACCTTTCAGAAAAGAGGTAAAGGAACACACCACACTTGTTTGTAGATCTCTAACTCATGGATAGTGAGCTATTAAAAATAGAGTGTCTTAGAAAGATATTTTCTTGTAAATTCACCGAAATCGAAAATGGCAAAATTAAGGGGCGTACTCTTGACAAGGAAGGTCAAAATGCAAGTGGATTTAGAGTTCCATGTCATCTGGATTGGAAGCTATTACACATTTTTTATATGAATTAGGTAAGAGTTGTAACAATGCATGTAATTATAAAATAAAATAAAGATGATGAATTTGGAAAAAAGAAGAGTTGTACCTTTCAGAGGAGAGGTAATGGAATACAACACACTTGTTTTTGGATCTCTAACTCATGGATAGTGAGCTATTAAAAAAGAGCGGTTTCAAATGATGAATTCCTGTAAATGAATCAAAGTTTGAAATGGCAAATCTAAACACTTGACAAGGAAGGTCAGTAAACAAAATGCCAAAGTGGTTTTAGATGTCCATGAATTAGTTAATAGATTTGTAATAATGTATGCATTTATAAAATGAAATACAGATAATGAATATTACTAAAAGAGGCGTACCTTTCAGAAGAAAGGTATAGGAACAGACCACACTTCATTCTGATATAATCACTGAAATGTAAAATGGCATATTTAAAGGTCGGTGACCAACATACAAGTGGTTGTAGGTGTATCAACATAAAATATAGATATTAGCTCTAACAACCAAAATATATGTAGAAAATGTGTGTTGTTTAATAACACAAAAATTGTCTGTACCTATGATTTACCTTTACAGGGGCAGCTATTTTTAGGTTGACACAAAATAAAATATATTTTTTTAGTCACATTGAATAAGCGGTATTGCACTTTCAAGACGATCCCTAAACTACTGAACAGCATTTTGCGCTTTTTTGGGCTCTGCTAAACAAAAATATTTTCGATAAAATCAAAGGGTGTATCTTGCTCTCTACCCTAAACCAGTTGTATATATTCCATTGTCTTCTTTGTACGATTTTTTTTGGAAGAGGATTTGACGATCAAACACCAAATATCAAACATAAAACCAAATTTACCGTATTATTTATACCTTTTAATTGGGATGTAGGGGTTATGTAGATTATTTTGAATGTGTTGCAGTTGAGATGTTAAGTGTATACACTTGAACCTAACAGAATATTGCACAGTTTGTCATATTTTATACTGCAGGGGGATAATTCTATTATTATACCTTTTCACTGTTTTTCAAACTGGGTCTGTGACCATCTTATCCAGATTTAGTCTGTTAGCTTGTCAATTTAAAATAATTTTAAATTCGCTGGTATCAGGTGTAGGCAAGTTGAAAATATCAACTGCCAAAATGTCCAGTGGGAAATATGCCAAATGAATAGAATAAATAGATTAATAGCATACTAAATAGCTTAATGTTGTGTGACCTATATGATCTGTTGTCAAGAAAACAGTGAACCTCAGCTAGCTCTTACACTACAGTAAGACATTAGGCTAGTGATGTGTTTGGAGAAGCAGCTACTTCCCTCTGAGCGACATGGAGGTCCAGCACAGTCACATGGGCCTCCTCACTAGGGGGAGCCCTCGTGCTACCTGTTGCTCACTTGAGAAGTCTACATTTGCTATTTTTAAAAGTCCTAAGATTTGACCCATTATGTTTATTATGTTTAAATATAAAAACAAACAACAATAAAACCCCATCACAATATTTAAACGAGTGGTTACGTTAATTTATAGGAAATACAGAGTGCCTTATCAATTGACAATAAATACATATGAAAAGATAATAAACACTGTTATGACACATTTGATATCCTTTCGGTTTTCAGCTTCTGTCTTTGAATTCTTTCAGTTCAGAACAAAAAATTGTTCATGGGTGGGGTTGAGGCCGCGAGTCAGCCACTCCAAGAATGTGCACAAAGCACACCATACAGATGACAATTTCTTAGGGTGCTATCCGGCTTGTTTTAGCATTGTTTTTTTCCTTATTACATTTTAGCATAGTTTTTTTCCGTATTACAAAATAATTGGCTGTTATTTTTTTTCAAATGACACAATTGACGGGAGAATGTTACAGCAAAATACATTTTAATGTAGACTACTTCAATATGTACTTTGTATGTTTCGAAAATATGCATCTACCCTACAGTAGCTTGCGTTCGCAGCCAAAGCAGCTGCAGCGTCTTATCTTACACTGTTTTAACTTACAATTTACCAAAAGTTATAGTTAGCTTATTTAAAATTCATAAATTGACAAGACTGTAAAGGACACATTCATCATATTGTTATTGTTATGATACTAGCAGGAACAACAACAAATATATAAAGTCTACAGAAGTGATTAAAGTAGTGGACTGTTCTTCAACATTGGCAACTATGAAATGTATTGAATGACAGTATTCAAAAACATATTTTAAAACAGAGCAAACATTTTCGTCTGAGGTGGATTTTTGCAAGAAATCATATTGTATCCCGCAAGAAGTTCTTCGGCCCTGGCCAGCTCTCCTCTTGCAACGGCTCATCTCCTGGTATCTCCTCTATGCTCTTGAGACTGTACGGAGACGCAACATAACTTCTAGCGACGGCACATATAAATAGGCTGCAGGTAATGCCTCATGCTACCAGAAGTGACATTGACACTAGTAAAATGCGAAACTAGAGAAGAATCCATCAGGATGAGGAGAGAGCAAATGTCTGGCCATTTGCAAAACCATGGGTTGTCTTTCTGTTGCCTCTTCAGTGCATCTATTAATAACAATTTTGACATGACAAAAGTTGGAAATAATTAAATTAAAGGGGACTTGACAGACGGTTATCTTTCTATTGATGTTTTTTTTCAGTATAGTAAGAAAGTTTCAGTTTTAAATTTCAGTTTATTTATCAAACGCACCGAAAAACATAGCGTCATCCTGCACAAATAAATTATTCTCACATAGCACCCGACATCTACATAGAAAGAATTAAGCAAAAAATAAAGCGATAATATACATAACACTGTAAACTATAGCCTAACCAAGACATATTGTTACGAAGTGAAATTAAATCGACTTTTTGTGCTATAAAAACACGACATCATAGTAAAACATCTTAAGACTTCAGTGTTGTTTTTGCCTAAAACAAAACATAAAACACTTCCCCCAATAGAAGAACCAGTGCAGCACCGTCGGAATTCCAGCGCAATCATCCCAGAAAGAATACATATTGTCAATGGTTAATAGTCATAATTTGATTGATGATCGCTTCATTCTCCATTTTATTACGTAAAAAATTTGCTCATACACAAGACATCCTTTTCGCTTCAATGTACATCCAGTTAGAGCCTGATGCTGACCAGTCCACATTCCTGTCCGTCCAGACCATGCCCTCCATCCTCATCGCCCATCCGTCCTGCTCAACATCATCTCAAAAGGGCTCCCCCTAGCGAGGATGTCCATGTGACCATGGAGGACATCCACGTCTAAACATCCAACACAACATCCCTCATCGCTCGTCCGTCCTGCTAAACATAATCTCGAGGGCTCCCCCTAGCGAGAATGTCTATATGACCGTGGTGGACATCTGCGTCGCTCTGAGGGATGTAGCCCCTACTGCATTCTCGTAGCCTATTCACTTTCCAAAAACCCCTCTTAGTTTCGCTATAGGCTAACTGGCATGCATTTGCACTGGTCAAAGTTGTAGCAACTCTCAAATATCAACCATCCATGCGTATAGTCTTATTCTAAAGGGGAGACCTAAACAAGTGTTCCATGATTTCAATAGTGTAATTTGGATGTTTAAACAAATAAAGATCTACATATTCAGGGTTTGCCCTAACTTCATGCCTGTCTCATGGCTCAGTGATTTAACATGAGCTCTGGGCTTGATTGGTTTGTCTGACTGTTAGTCCCGCCCCCTCATTAACTTAAGGACAAGGAATTACAGAAATAAATACACGCAGAAATAAAATTACGCAGAAATAAATAAATACAGAAATAAAAGAATATGGAAATAAATAAATACAGAAATTAAATATTTAAATAAATAAATTCAGAAATAAATGTTAATGGAAATGATTTAAAAAAATGTATTTATTAATTTAAAGGTTTGGTCCTCCATACAACATAGGCTCCATATATTTGTTAATTTATTTACCTTTTCTTCCTTCTTTATACAGAGTAATCCAACTGAAATGTAGGTCACATTTACAGTTAAGCCCTGTATTAAAAATAAATTGTAAATAATAAATACACAATAATAATACATTAAATATACAAAACAACACAGTTTTTAAAGAGTCATGAAAATGGTCAAATATTTTATGGTATCAGATCTTCTAACATGCTATGCTGCCTGACAATCCACAAGTGTGAGGTAGAGTAGTCAAAAGGGGTATTTGTACGATGGAACACATTCAAGTACAGAACAATCTAAGGGAGTAATTTTTTATTAATCCAAACCGAATATCTTGGACCTAGAAAACAAGGTATATTTTCATTCTTATTTAGCACCAACTTAAGTTCCATAAGAGAATTTCTGTAGTAATTGGAACTCAGACTGTAAGTGTGCACATGTTTGTGCAAGAGAGGGAGCAGCAGCTATGCTAATCATCTTATCTCTTTTGGAGGCTATTTGGCTGACTTCATTGGATTGCCTTTGGAAGGCTATACATTGAAAACTTGTCATTATAGCAGAAGCATAAATTGTTATTAGGAGATAGCATGTTGTTATTATTTTCATTGTCATGTTTTGCAGGGGTTGCTGCTCAGTCAACCCACTCACTCTGTGACCCAGCAAAAACCATACCCACCCACACACCGCCTAGTACTGCCTCTTAGGGACCTTGTTGCACTACTCTCTTTGTACTACTGAGAGTTGCATTGCAAAGTCTGATAAGGACATTTTCGGTTGTTACATGCACGTCTACCTCAGGAAACTCATTGCTGCTATCCCTACATTTGAACTGCACATGCTACTTTGCACATTCAATTTGCATTTACTGCACTTTTAGAACTGCCATTTGCATTCCTTGCACATTTATACATCACACCTCATTTGTTTCACTTGTAAATATTTTGCATTCTTCTATTTGCACTTCTAGTTAGATGCTAACTGCATTTCATTGTACAGTACTTGTACTTACTCAATGACAATAAAGTTGACTAATCTATTCTAGTAAATACTGTTGAAATAAAATAAAATTACTGCCACCCTAACATAACTCTGTGGTAGGTCTACAAAAGCTACAGCTAACAGGCTTTTCTTCCTACAGACGATTTGATAAAAGGCATAACGATAACTATACTATGCAATTAAAGAGGGCATACTCCCAGTAATTATGTTAATCTCACTTTTCAAGTTATTCCTCCTGAGAAAATACAGCATAAAATCAATCGCATATAGCTTCTTGTTGCTAAACATGTTTATATTATCATAATCTTGGAAAATAAATGTCCATTCTCGCTTGATTAATGTGTGTAGAAGCAGAGGCCTGTTGTAAAGGGGCGCTGTAGACTGTAGACAGCTGAGGTCAGACTCAAGTCATGATAGTCAATAATGTGCATTATCTTGACAACTGTATAGTGAATGCAAAATGGAGCAGCAACGGCTATTAAGTGGATAAAAGAATGGTGAAAGAGCTAGGTTTAAATTTAGCAAACTGCTGGGGACAGTTTTTATGACAATGGGAGCAATATGTCGGGTAGAGATGGGCGGAATCACAGATTTTTTTTCAATCCAATATCTAGTAATACAAAGGCTAGTACTGGCTAGTACTGATACTTTTAAGTCTTGTGTGCATACTTGCCGGTTGCAATGAAATAAATGAACATCGTCAAATAGCCTCTGTTGACCTTGAAATCCAAGTGTCTGATGTTAGAACCACACTGTGCACACTGTAAAGTTGCCCTTACTACGTCTTGACAGTATTTATACAGGTCAAGACGTAGGTAACATTTATAGCACTGATCAAGGGACTTCACAAATGCATTAAATTCTATGTCTTCAACAATCAAGATTGGCTGGACATCCATCCCAGTCATCTAACTCACATACAACCTTGTATGCACTGTAATATTCTGCACTGTAATATTGTGCGAAAAATAATGAATATTTCCTTCTTTCTATTGAAATTATTAAAATAAACTACTGTTATCAATATATAATGCCTGCCTCTGAATGTCTGCAGACATCTATGCTGTCTTGCTATGTGATCTGAAGTAGGGGTATTTGCCTGCCTTCTCTCCCCCTCTGATTGCCTCTACTGTACTTCATCATACTATTTTATTACAGCCTGCAGTAATTTGCCATTGGCCTAACCTCTCTAATGACTGAAAAGACACCTCGCAGCCTTGGCTTTAGACTATATGTGTAATGAACACTCGGACCAAGGAATGAGGTTCCAATTGCGGAACGCAACTGTCAGGTTTATTATACGGCACAAGAGGGATGAGGCAAGAATCACAATGAGAAGGACGGGCAGGAGTTCGGTAACCGGCTGACAATTCGAGAAGGCGACGGTACAGGTAATAATCCACGGGGCCGGCAGGCAGGTCAGAAGGCAGGCTACTAGACACGGAAAACAGATGGGAACAGGGCAAGGGGAGAGGATAACAACAAACTTAGTTAGCTAAGTCGCTATGCAAAGGCTTGGCACGTCCACAACAAACAATACCTCACAAACAAGTGGTGGTGGAGGACTGGCTTAAATAGGAGGAGATAATGAGAAGCAGGTGTTAGTATTCTGGTGATTGTGATCTTGACTGGGAGCTGCGTTCAGGTCCGTGAGAGCACAGGGGTGCTGGGGCGTTGCAAAGACCTAAGAATATGTATGAAATTTACTGAAATTACTGTACCTACTATATCAACATCTACACTACTGCGCATATCCTGTTCATCTATCGCCAAAGCAAAGATCGCTGTCAGTGGAATTACGCTGCAGACAAATCAGATTTTACATCAAATGACTGTTTTGACATTTTCTTCATTGACAACAACATATCAAATGTAGGGTACTAATAATTCAATAATCTATGTCATTCTATAGATTTATCATTATTTTGTATTGGCTGCTATATGAATATGTTGTGTTACTGGGTTGCGTGGACAGGCTGAACCAAAAGTAACCACGTAACAATGTATGCTACCTTGCCAGCTAGCCTAGCATTAAGCTATCAGCTAACATGAATCACAAAATGGGTTTCTGATTTTAGTGCTAACAATTGCTTATGTTTAGCAGGCGTATGTTTATCAACGTAGGTCCTGGTAAACCAATTTGATATTTTATGGCTGCCCATAGAATGCTTCTAGCTAGAGCTGAACATTTTAGTAGGCTATAGCTAACAATGTGTCTGAAAAGATTTGTGAATATTTTTATAGAGAAAATGTAAGGTCATCTAATGGTCAACATAATTTATATTTTATCCATTTACTATTATATATGAATGATTTGCATCAAAAGCTGAGCAGTTTACTTTGCAACAAAAAAGTAAAGTGGGGTTACCCCTCTTCCTTGTTTCCCCCAAATATGCAAATGTGACACAAATGCAGGTTGGTATGTATTAATTATGCACATTGCAGTACCAAGACCTTACCATAGGGGGCCCGAAACCCCTTCTTTTACATGCATGCTTTACATGTAAAACGACAGACAGAGATTTATGTCTGGTAACTGCTGGACTAATTCTGGTCCTGATTATTCTGCCTCGAGATGAAGAAGGCAACCTCCAACCGATGGGGGTGTGGGGGTTAAGGAAAGCTCAGATTCTGGGGCACGAAAGACCTACTGCACGACATCATGCCATGCTGGTTGGGTCCATACCAGGTGCACCTCATCACAACAACTGCTCCAGCTTGTGACAACTGCGACCTCTGCTGGTTCACCTCCCCCTGCAGCGGGCGGGCCCCAGCGGTCGACGTCACCTGCTTTCTGACGCCACCGTCTTCATCATACATTTCACCTGTGTCTCGTTTGTGCACCTGTTCCTCATCATCGCTGTTTCCCCCGGTATATATGTTCCCTCTGCTCCCCCTGTCTTTGTGTGTAATTGTCTCTACTAAATGGAAGAGCTGTTCAACGCTTTGTTATACCTGTACTGATTTCTCTCGCTGAGAAACATTAAACCTTCATTCCATCACGCCTTCTCCGGTTCCTCCTTGCTCCTCTCAACCCCCGAAGCCGTGACAGAATTACACACCAAATATACAACAGCAAGGATATGGAGCCCACGGGAGCCACAGGCGAGGTCGGTGTTGCGGAGGCGGTCCAGGTACATTCAACGATGCTGGCCAGCCTAGGCGCTGCAATGGACAATGTCTTAAAAGCGGTGCAGCGCCTAGAGCTGAGCCAGCAGACCCCCGCAGCACCGGCCGTTTCTCCGCCTGCCCCTGCCGTGCCGCCGAGCATGGGGGCACTGCATCTCCCCTTACCCAGGGATTTCGACGGGGCGGCGGACCGCTGCCAGGGATTCCTTCTACAGCTGGACATCGCGCTCCAGGCGATGCACCCTGCGCCGACCGAGGCACAGAAGATCACCTCGCTCGTCTCCTGCCTGTCCGGAAAAGCCCTGGAGTGGGCCACCGCCGTCTGGAACACCGAGCAGCCCACCCAGGGCAGCTACGCCGAGTTCACCCGCCGCTTCCGAGCCGTGTTCGACCATCCACACGAAGGAAGAGAGGCGGGTGAACGGCTGTTCCACCTACGGCAGGGGACGAGGTCGGCGCAGGAGTTCGCACTGGAGTTCCGGACCCTGGCAGCGGGATCAGGGTGGAACGAACGGGCTCAAATCGACCATTACCGTTGCAGCCTTCGCGAGGACGTCCGGAGGGAGCTGGCTTGTCGAGACGTGTCCCTCTCCTTCGATCAGCTGGTTGACATGTCCATCCGTCTCGACAACCTGCTGGCTGCCCGAGGACGTCCCGGAAGAGGCCCGTCCGTTCCACCCTGCCAACCTGACACCGCCGTCCCCATGGAATTGGGGACGGCTGCACTGCCGGGCAGACGTCGGGGAGGGCAGGTGCGGAGTGCCTCCAAGGGGCGACGAGGCCGTACTACTGCACCACACCGCACCTCCCTCCCTGAGTCGAGAGGCGACAGGCATGGCACTTCCGCGTCACCCCAGGTAGCACATGCACATTCGCCACTAACCTCTTCCCTCTCTATGTGCACTGTTCCTGTTAGGTTCCCCGGCTTTCCGCTGATTTCCCGGTGTAAGGCGCTGGTAGACTCAGGCGCAGCTGGGAATTTCATGGATAGGTCTTTTGCCCTGCGGTCACGCATACCCCTCCAGGTCCTCGCCACCCCCCTGCCCGTGAGAGCTTTAGACAGCCGGCCACTAGGGTCAGGTCTGGTCACGAGTTGCACTGTTCCCCTCCTCCTGATTACCGACAGCCGACACAGCGAAACCATTTCATTTCACATCATCGACTCACCCACGTTCCCAGTCGTTTTAGGTTTCCCCTGGTTGTCCCTACACGACCCCTTCATCTCCTGGTCTAGTCGACGTCTGTCGGGGTGGTCGCGGAAGTGCCAGGGTAGGTGTTTGGGTGTTTCCGTTGGCTCGACCTCGGTGGAAAGTCCAGACAGTGCGCCCGCCGTGCCCATTCCCCCCGAATACAGGGACTTGGCTACGGTTTTCTCCAAAGCCAAGGCTGCTGTGTTGCCACCACACCGGCTGGGGGATTGTGCGATAGACCTCGTTGATGGAGCCGCACTCCCGAAGGGTCACGTGTATCCACTGTCCCGCACCGAAACGGAGACTATGAACGCCTACGTTACGGAAGCGTTGGAACAGGGCTACATCAGGCCCTCCAAGTCACAGGTCTCCTCGAGTTTCTTTTTTGTGAAAAAGAAGGACGGTGGTTTGCGCCCGTGCATCGATTACCGGGCGCTGAACAAGATCACCATTCCGTTCCGCTACCCTCTCCCTTTGATCTCTGCGGAGGTGGAGAGGATGCACGGGGCCCGCTTTTTCACTAAATTAGACCTCAGGAGTGCCTATAACCTGGTGCGTATCCGGGAAGGAGACGAGTGGAAAACCGCTTTTAGTACCACGTCTGGCCATTACGAGTATTTAGTGATGCCGTACGGGTTGATGAATGCTCCTTCAGTCTTCCAGTCATTCGTCAACGACGTATTCCGGGACTTGTTGTGCGAAGGAGTGGTAGTGTATATTGATGACATCTTGATATTCACTGCCACCCGCGCCAAACATGTCTCGTTAGTGCGCAGAGTGCTGGCTCGACTGCTGGAGCATGACCTGTACGTGAAAGCC
The DNA here is from genome assembly GCF_011004845.1 of Esox lucius. Classification (NCBI taxonomy): domain Eukaryota; kingdom Metazoa; phylum Chordata; class Actinopteri; order Esociformes; family Esocidae; genus Esox; species Esox lucius. The sequence continues at coordinate 36,876,346 of NC_047573.1, read as the reverse complement.
GAGAAGTGTCTGTTTTTCCAGTCGTCTGTGTCCTTCCTGGGATATCGCTTTTCCAGCACAGGTGTGGCTATGGAGGAGCCTCACATTGACGCCGTGCGTAATTGGCCGACCCCAACCACGGTTAAGGACGTGCAACGTTTCTTAGGCTTCTCTAATTACTATAGGAGGTTTATCCGGGGCTTTAGCCAGGTCGCGGCTCCGATCACCTCCCTTCTGAAGGGGGGGGCGACCCGGTTGCGGTGGACCGTGGACGCGGAGCGGGCGTTTGTGGAACTGAAACACCGTTTCACCACCGCTCCGGTCCTGGCCCATCCCGACCCGTCGCTCCAGTTCATCGTGGAGGTGGACGCGTCCGATTGTGGGCTCGGTGCCATCCTCTCCCAACGGACGGGGTGTCGTAACACGCTCCGTCCCTGTGCCTTCTTCTCCCAGAAGCTCAGTGCGGCGGAGCGGAACTACGACATTGGTGATCGTGAGCTGCTGGCCGTGGTTCGAGCTCTGTCGGCGTGGAGGCACTGGTTAGAGGGGGCTAAACACCCTTTCCTCGTCTGGACTGACCACCGGAACCTGGAGTACATGCGGGCAGCGAGGAGGCTGACCCCTCGCCAGGCAAGGTGGGCTATGTTCTTCACCCGGTTTGTGTTTACTCTCACCTACAGGCCGGGGAGTAAGAACGTCGGGGCTGACGCGCTGTCCCGCCAGCATGACACGGGGGAGAGGCCAGTGGATGATGCTCCCGTGCTCCCGGAGTCATGCATCGTGGCACCGGTGGTATGGGAACTGGACGCGGACATCGCCGGAGCGCAGCGCGACGAGCCCTCTCCGCCCACATGCCCTGAGGGCCGTACGTATGTGCCGGCGTCTGTCCGCGACCGCCTCATCTACTGGGCGCATACATCTCCCTCCTCCGGTCATCCTGGCATCGGGCCAACAGTGCGCGCCCTGGCCGGTAAGTACTGGTGGCCCACTTTAGCCAAGGACGTGAGGGTATACGTCTCTTCCTGCTCGGTGTGTGCCCAGAGTAAGGCACCCCGGCACCTACCTGTGGGCAAGTTGCACCCCTTGCCCATTCCACAACGGCCATGGTCCCACATTTCTGTTGATTTCTTGACGGATCTCCCCCCTTCCCAGGGCCATACCACCATCCTGGTCGTTGTGGATCGGTTCTCGAAGTCCTGCCGCCTCTTGCCTCTGCCCGGCCTTCCTACTGCCCTACAGACCGCGGAGGCCCTGTTCACACACGTCTTCCGGCACTATGGGGTGCCCGAGGACATCGTGTCTGACCGGGGTCCCCAATTCACGTCTAGGGTGTGGAAGGCATTTATGCAGCACCTGGGGATCTCGGTCAGCCTGACCTCGGGCTACCATCCCCAGTCCAACGGGCAGGTGGAACGGGTCAATCAAGAAGTGGGTAGGTTCCTCCGGTCCTACTGCCAGGACCGGCCGGGGGAGTGGGCAGAGTTTCTGCCGTGGGCAGAATACGCACTGAATTCTCTGCACCACTCCTCCACGGGCGTGACGCCGTTCCAGTGCGTCCTGGGCTACCAGCCGGTCCTGGCGCCGTGGACGCCGAGCCAGACCGGTACCCCTGCGGTGGACGACTGGTTCCGGCGGGCAGCGGGCACATGGGAGGCAGTACAATCCCGCCTCCGGCTCGCTGTCCGCCGTCAAAAGACCTATGCAGACCGCCACCGCGGGGAGGCCCCGGTGTATCGGCCGGGCGACCGGGTCTGGCTCTCGTCCAGGGACCTGCCCCTCCGCCTGCCCTGCCGGAAGCTGGCCCCGCGGTTTGTGGGGCCTTTTAAAGTCCTGAGGAGAGTCAACGAGGTAACATATCGGTTACGCCTTCCCCCCGACTACCGTATTAACCCCTCGTTTCATGTGTCTCTCCTCAGGCCGGTGGTGGATGGTCCCCTCCAGGGGTGTGAGGTGCGGGAGGTGCCCCCTCCCCCTCTGGACATCGAGGGGGCCCCGGCGTACTCTGTCCGCTCCATCATCGACTCGAGGCGCCGGGCGGGGGGCCTCCAGTACCTCGTGGAGTGGGAGGGGTACGGCCCGGAGGAGCGGAGCTGGGTTCCGGTGAAGGACGTCCTGGCTCCCGTCCTTGTCCGCGACTTCCATCAGCGTCGGCCGGACCGCCCTGCTCCGCGCCCCCCGGGTCGGCCCCGAGGCCGGTGTCGTCGCGCGGCTGGGGCCGCGCGTCAGGGGGGGGGTACTGTGACAACTGCGACCTCTGCTGGTTCACCTCCCCCTGCAGCGGGCGGGCCCCAGCGGTCGACGTCACCTGCTTTCTGACGCCACCGTCTTCATCATACATTTCACCTGTGTCTCGTTTGTGCACCTGTTCCTCATCATCGCTGTTTCCCCCGGTATATATGTTCCCTCTGCTCCCCCTGTCTTTGTGTGTAATTGTCTCTACTAAATGGAAGAGCTGTTCAACGCTTTGTTATACCTGTACTGATTTCTCTCGCTGAGAAACATTAAACCTTCATTCCATCACGCCTTCTCCGGTTCCTCCTTGCTCCTCTCAACCCCCGAAGCCGTGACACAGCTGAAAGAGGAACCTGGATCCATGCCACACACTACAGGAGGGTTTCAGTGTTTAAAGAAAAGGATGGGGTAAATTGACTTTACCTGAGGGCAGAGGGATTTTTGGTACTAGTAACCGTCATATCCGACCCAGCCTGCAACCATATACCCCTCAGACAAAACTGGTCATATTGGCATTCACAAAGGAGAGCACACAGATTCTCCTGACCTGGCTGATAAAGCGGTGTTAAAGTCTAACACTTCCCCGAGTTGGTTTGTTGGAAAGGAGAATAAAACACCAGGAGTCAGGTCAATTATCATACCGCATATTCCGTTTATTACAAAAGCTTTTGGAGACAAGTGTCGCCGCACAATGTCTAAGGATCAACATTCAACAAATCATTTTATACTTCTACTACGCCCAAAAGATAGAGTCGTTAAATTCACAAAGCAAGTATGCTATTGGTCCAGTTCCAGTTCTATTCCTTATAAGGATAAATGCAAACATCTTCTTGCCCCCCCCATCTGGTTTCTGTCTTGTCTGTCAGACTATGTGTGTGTCTCTAACAGTGTCCTGTTTCTCCAAAGACAGACATACTAAATCTTTCTCTCCCCGGCAACCGCTTGAACAGGGTTTCCTATTATCCTACTTGCTCCTTCAGTTTCAGCTCATACTACAAACATTTAATATTTTGTTTCATTGGTTACAACAGCTTACAACAGTTCACTAACTTATACAATCAATACATCTACAATTCCCCCTTTTTATCTCTCCCCAGAGAGATCACCCCTATTCACCAAGCTCCAGTTCTCACGGGTCATGCTGCTCCAGTAGAGGCATCAGCATCCCTGGTGGCGATCCTGGAGCCTTCTCAATGGCTGTAGAGATCACTCTCATGGCAAGCCCTCTTATGCATGGGATACAACAACACCCACAAGTAACCATTATAGCACCAAATGTAGCAAGCGATAAAAGAACAGACATTATCAAACCTCTCCACTGGCCGAACATCGAGATCATTCATTCCTCCAGCGGATTATCTATCCCAGAATGCTCGTGCATAGTTTGCGAGAGAGTCCTAAGGCCCTGCAGCGCCTTAGCAACCGACCCGTCCGGAGCTGTATTGTTAGGAATGAAAGTACAACACATGTACCCAAACATCGCACACACCCCGCCCTTCTCTGCCAATAACATATCGGGGGATATGCGATTTTGCACCGCCATCAACAAGGTGGGGCCCAACTGTTCTGACAGGCCCTCAACCGCATCACGGGTCAAATTAGAGAGACGTAAGACATTATAATGTACATAGTTAATGCAGTCTACATTCTTGTTTGGAGTGACGGGGAACAAAGCGGACAGAATAGGAATATTTTCAAATCCTCCCGCGACTTGGTCTGCAAGTTTAAATTCTTTGGGGAGTCCACAGTGAGGTCGAATGTATTACGTGAACGACGGCCCATTACATGTCTATGCCGGCGCTGAGTAAGGGCATCGCTCCTTTTTGCCTGGAGTGCTTTAACTCGGTCACCTATCAGTACTAAGGGTGCTGCTAACCGTACCATCGCACATACCCCCTGGGTGCCTTTTGGGATTCTTACCAGGAGTCGGGTGCCCCCACAATAGTAATACAGGCCAGACCGGGCCCAGGGTCCGATAGTAGATCCGCTCTGGATCGTAACATTACACCACTGCGAGGGGATTTCTCCAACGTTCCCCACGGGTTTCTGACTGGTGAAGCGGAAACAGGTATATCACCCTCCCCCTTTATGGGGAGTGAACGGCCCCGCCCTGGTGTCGTTAGCTATCGGAGGAAACAGCCTTGCCAGGGTGATGCAATTCACAGGGGAAGCGCTATGTGTAAGAGCTAACATACACTGATATCCCCAAGGGTCCTCTGAATACAAAGGAGCCGGCTCAGTGTATAGCTGAGGTCGGCCGGCGGCACAGGCCACACAGTCCCCTAAATCTTGTTCTTTGGCATTTTGCAACATCCAATCAAGCCAAATATTACTCTTGTGATACCCCGTGGCTTTCTCGATCACCTCTAATGGTTTCAATTTGGTATAGTCCACCACTACCACTTCCCCCGGTTGCACCTTACCTGCTGAGGTGTCCACAGTCCCCGTGACTGCCACAGCTGGAGAGCTAGTGGTCGGCACCCTAATGTTAATCTTAATAAACGCTTTGGTGTCAGTCCCTGCATGCTCCACTCCGAGAACCAAATATGTTTTGTCCGCGCCTCTGTATGGAGAGGTATCCCAACCTCCGACAGACAAGGTAAGTGGATTCTGGAAGGAGCTGAAATCTCGTTGGAACTTAAACGAGCTCCACATAGTGGCATTCGGTCCCCACAGGAGTCCGGGCTGCCACTGTCCCGTATACGCTCGGACCTCGTCCCATCCCGGGCACCACCTCTCACCCGGCAGACGTCCCATCAGGCCACACATCCTATCTACATCTGGAGTGTGACACACATACAGGTTGTAATCCCTCCACGAGCCAGTATATCTCCCGCAAGCTATGACCGAGCATAGGTCAAACGTGAAAGCAGTATGTGCCCCTTTGATATAATCCAATTCAATACCCCCTCCCTCCTTCAGGCAGGCGTCCTTGTTTTGTGTCACCTGCCTTCTCGCTGTGGAAATGGAGACTCGACTCCAGCCAGGAAAACCTGTAGCAACATACAACACACATATCATTATTCCACCAATTCCCATATACCATTTCATTCTACTATCATCTCCCCAGACCTTTCTCTGTAACCTTGTCATCTTGGTACGAGTGGTATGAGCCACTCGGTGTCCTATACCCCCTTTTGTTACAGTATTCTTCAGTTCTTTCCCCTAAGAGTCTATTCCCCTGACGCCGTCCTTTGTCTCCTTCACTCGCTCTTAGTTCCGCCGTGTCCTGGGATCCGCTCCTGGCACCGGTCCGGCTGGTGCTGGTCCTCCTTCCGTCCACACTAGGGAAAGGTCCTCCTTCCCGGGTTTGGATGAGGTCCGTTAGCGACCTCCCTGGCTCCTGCGCTGGTGTACACTGGCTCCAATGGTACCACGTCTCTCCTTTGTCCCTCAGGCGGACCGCATGGCTCGTTCTCTCCACCACCTGATGAGGACTTGTCCACCTTGGCTCCGACCACTTTCGCTTGATGACCTTCAGCAGCACCCACTCCGCTTGGGGCAGGTTCTGGTCCAGCGGGTGCAGGTCCCTCCGTTCTCCGAGAATTCTGAAACGAGAGCTCGCAATTCATCTAAATACACTCTGTGATCTTTGGGCCACTTTTCCCCTTCCGGGACCGCAGGCCCCGCGGCTGGTCCTGGAAACTGTCTCCCCGTCAGCAGCTCGTATTGGGTGAACCCAGTGTGAACCCAGTGAGTGCCAGTGGCAGTGCATCCACCCAGTTCAATTTAGTCTGTGCACATATCTTAGCCAACAGGTTTTTTAAGTTTTGGTTCATCCTTTCTACCTTTCCCTGGGACTGTGGGTGGTACACAGTGCCAAAAGCATGTTTTAGGCCCAATAAGCTCTCTACCTTCTGTAAATCACTGTTCTTAAAGTGAGTCCCATTGTCTGACCTGATTTTCTCTGGGAAGCCGTGTCTGGGAATGTACTGGTTCACTAAACACTTGATCACTGTCTGACTGTCCTCCCTTCTTGCCGGCCAGGCTTCTGGCCACCCTGTGAACATGTCCACACACACTAACATGTAGCGGCACCCCCGTACAGTTTCCCCCATGTCCGTGTAGTCTATCACTATCTCTTGTCCAGGTCTCGTCGTCATGGGAAACGCCCCCATCTCAGGTTTGATCGTCGGTTTTGGGTTGTGGTGAGTGCAGATGGTGCATGTCCTAGTGTAGTTACGTACCATGTCTACCATAAACGGTTCCTCAACATCTGTGCTGGCTCTACATGGCCCAACCCATGGGCTTCTGCAAATTTATCTCCCCGCATGGCTGGTGGAAGTATTACTCTACCGTCTGGCCCTCTCCAGAGCCCGCTCGGCTCTGTTGCTCCTCTCTGTTGCCAAATTGTTTTCTCTTGTGGGGAAGCCCCCTTTTGATGTCTCACTAGCTCGTCTCTCTCAGGGCCTTCTCCCCCTTTTTTCTGAAACAGGACCCCGTTCATGACTCAACCTGTTTCAGACACATCTAGAAAAAAGGGTTTTTGTGTAGTCGGGTATGGCCAGATCAGCTGCGGTGGCTAGTTGTTGTTTCAGCAAAATGAAGGCCTGGTCGGCCGGGCAAGTCCAATTGAGAGTGGCTTTAAGTTTACACATTCCCTGCTCCTTAACTAGCGCTCTAAGTGGCTCTGTGAGCCCTGAATAGTTTGGGATGTAATTGCGGCTGTACCCCGTGAGCCCCAGGAATGATAGCATTTCCTGAACAATAGTGGGTTTAGGATGGTGGAGGATGGTTGTATGGTGAGCTGGGGAAAGCCCCGCTCCCTTCTGCGAGATTACTCTGCCCAGAAAGGAGACCTGCGTCCTTACCAGCTGTAGCTTTTCTTTTGACACCTTGAACCCTTTCTCAGCCAGTCTGGTGAGGACCGTCATCGTAGCTTGGATGCAGGCGGCCACCGTCGGGGCCGTCAGCAGCAGGTCGTCTACGTACTGGACCAAAGTTACCCCTGTCGGCAGGCAGCATCACTGCAGCGCTTCTCTCAGTACCTGGTTGAATATGACAGGGGAAAGCGCGAACCCCTGTGGTAGTCTCGTGTACCGCCATTGCCGACCCCTATGTGTGAAAGAAAAAATATCACGAAGTTCCTCTGCTAGTGGGAGACAGAAAAAACATTAGCCAGGTCAATGCAGGTGAACCATTTTTACGTCTTACAGCTGGGTGAGTACCATACGTTTGGCGCCTGAGTGAGTGTCCAATCAGTGCATTCGACCGCCCTTTTAACCATGGGCCCCAGTTCTTTTGCTTGGTGTTTAGGATGCAGGGCCAGTGACACATACGGGACGGACTCCTCCGCCATCATGTACCACTGATCCTGCTCCTCTGTCAACTGTACATCTGCCGCTACCCCTTCAGGGCCTACATATATGAATTTAGACCCGACCTGCCACGTGTCCCCACACACTACATCCCCAAACCCCTCTCTATACACCTCATCGCCCTGCCGATCATAAAATAGGGTTACATGTGGGGGGTCTGGTGGAGGAAAGTACGGCTCGAGGAGGGAGACCCACAGCCTCCACTTGAAGTCGATGTCCCGTCTGGTAACGTGACAGTTAGTCCATCTGGAGAACATAAGATATTAGCCCCCAGTATTATCAACAAGTCTCTCCCCAATAAGTTAAGTCCTTCCCGTCGATATTCAGGGACAGCATAGGGTCTGCCTTTCCCCCGCTGTCCCCTCCCCTCCCTCATAAGAGAGTGGGTATTGTCCAGGTGCACTAGGTGGTGTGACGGCGTGTGGGTTGGGAACTGGAGCTGCCCCTTGGTTTGGGTATCCTCTGCCCCTTGCAGTGTTCTGTGGGCACTCTCTGGACCAGTTGTTCGGGTCACCACACGCAAAGCAGGTTCCGTATGGGACTTGGGCTCCTGGAGCCCCTCTGCCTCTACCCCGCCCCCGCCCCCTCCCCCTACCATAACCTCCCCTCTGAGTCCCTGGTCGATAGGGCACGGTGAATGCCCCCCGGCCACTGTGAGGTTGGGGTGCCCATGTGGGAACAGGGTATAAATCGGGTGTGTCAGGTTCTCCTGAGCCTAGGGCTGCCATCTGCTTACGTTTCTTTTTACACTTGTTTGCCTTTACTTTGGCCTCCCGCAGCTGTAAGCGCAACAACTTCTCTTTCAGTCCCTGTATCTGTTTGACTTTCTCTGTCTCCTCGTCTTTAGCCCTCTGTAAATGATGCACTATGTGTCTTTCCCATACGTGTGATTCACTACCCGGCAAGTCAGGATTTGCCATCATTGCCTCTTTTATTTTCTCTGGAGGTCCCTTTAAGACCGCCCTTCTAAACCACTCCTGCTGCAGACCCCCCTTCCCCGGGTGGTGCCCTGTGTGTTTGGCCCATGTTTCTTTACATACTTCTAGATACTGTCTAGGGTGTTGCTATTTTCCCAAGGTAACTTGGGCATCGGGACCCCAGCGGGCAAGGGAAATCGTTCCCTCAGGTCCGTGGCTATGCGCCTGACCACCTGACTGAAAGGGGTGTTGTCAGGGCTCCGCCTAGTGGCGGCCCCTTTTTCTATCTCAGTCATAGCCTGGGCGGACACGGCTCGGGCGGCTACTGCCCTCCAGTCCCCCAGTGCCAACATTTGACCAGCTGTGAGTTTATCAAATTGTGACAACCATAGTCCACCTCCTTCTCCCATCGGGGGTAATTTATCTACCAGTGCCTGTACGTCTCCCAGCCCCAATGGTTTATATCACGGTTCGCCGCCTCCCACTCTAAAGAGAGGCAGTTGAAACCCAGCACAACTAGCTTCCCCTGCTTGTGACTGCGTATACATTTTATTTTGAGTCTTTTGAATTGATTCTACTGCGTCATGGTGTAGTCTATGTTCTGGTGGGGGCGTACGCGGCAGAGGGTATACGTCTGCGTCTCCCTTACTCCCATCTCCACTAATGTCAGGGTCTTCGTCTGAGTCAGTCCATCTCCCTACTGCTTGCCCCGTGAGTACCACCCGTCCTCTATGTGAATTTCCTTTGTTCTGCCTAGTTCTGGGCATTCTCACTGTATCACAATCGTCCGACCCCGACCTTGAGTCCTCACCTAACCTGCCTTTAGTACGGCCTGACGTTCTCTTTATGGCCCCTGTAATCTCATCCTGTTTATTCTTTCCTAGTTGTCTCCCCTTCTCACTCCTCTTTCTCTGCCCTTGCCTTGAACGGTTTCACCTCCCCCTCAGTGTCTGTCTCGCTCTCTGACTCCGCCTTCCTACTCAACTTTCTCTGATCTTGCTTTCCTGTGACTTGAGTTACGGGCTTGCTGTTCTGTGTGTCTAAAGACAATATCCCCCACTCTAAACGTAACACTGGATATAATGGTGCCCGGTCTGTACCAAGCCCCAAGTCATCTTCATATGCTGGGGGTTCTATCTCTCCTCCCTTTTTCTCCTCCTTAATGTTCTGTTCCTTTTTCTCTTTGTTTAAATGGTCTACGCCCTGACACCACACTGCTAATTTACACCATTCTTTTCTGTGCTTTTCCCATTCGTTAACCTTTTTTATCGGTGCTGGAACCTGTGAGTCCCGTATAGGTCAACTGGACTGAGTCGAATTCTTTCTCCCTTTTTCCAATCCCGGACTAACACTTCCCCGAGTTGGTTTGTTTGAAAGGAGAATAAAACACCAGGAGTCAGGTCAATTATCATACCGCATATTCCGTTTATTACAAAAGCTTTTGGAGACAAGTGTCACCGCACAATGTCTAAGGATTAACATTCAGCAAATCAACAAATCACAGGAGGGACCATAAGGGGCCGGTGCGAAGAGGATCGGGCGGCAGTCGAAGGCAGGGGCCTAGACAACCCGATCTCTGGACACAGAAACTAGCTCTAGGGACGTGGAATGTCACCTCGCTGGCGGGGAAGGAGCCTGAGCTAGTGCGTGAGGTTGAGAGGTTCCGATTAGAGGTAGTCGGGATCACCTCTACGCACGGCTTGGGCTCTGGAACCACACTCCTTGAGAGAGGATGGACTCTTCACCACTCTGGAGTTGCCCATGGTGAGAGGCGGCGGGCTGGTGTGGGTTTGCTTATAGCTCCCCAGCTCTGCCACCATGTGTTGGAGTTTACCCCGGTGAACGAGAGGGTCGTTTCCCTGCGCCTACGGGTCGGGGATAGGTCTCTCACTGTTGTTTGTGCCTACGGGCCGAACGGCAGTGCAGAGTACCCGACCTTCTTGGAGTCTCTGGGAGGGGTGCTGGAAAGTGCTCCGACTGGGGACTCTATTGTTCTACTGGGGGACTTCAACGCGCACGTGGGCAACGACAGTGACACCTGGAGGGGCGTGATTGGGAGGAACGGCCCCCCTGATCTGAACCCGAGTGGTGTTCAGTTATTGGACTTCTGTGCTAGTCACAGTTTGTCCATAACGAACACCATGTTCAAGCATAAGGGTGTCCATCAGTGCACGTGGCACCAGGACACCCTAGGCCGCAGGTCGATGATCGACTTTGTTGTCGTCTCATCTGACCTGCGGCCGTATGTCTTGGACACTCGGGTGAAGAGAGGGGCGGAGCTGTCAACTGATCACCACCTGGTGGTGAGTTGGATCCGATGGCGGGGGAGAAAGCTGGACAGACTCGGCAGGCCCAAGCGAACTGTAAGGGTTTGCTGGGAACGTCTGGCCGAGTCTCCTGTCAGAGAGATGTTTAACTCCCACCTCCGGCAGAGCTTCGACTGGATCCCGAGGGAGGTTGGAGATATTGAGTCCGAGTGGACCATGTTCTCCACCGCCATTGTCGAAGCGGCCGCTCGGAGCTGTGGCCGTAAGGTCTCCGGTGCCTGTCGAGGCGGCAATCCCCGAACCCGGTGGTGGACACCGGAAGTAAGGGATGCCGTCAAGCTGAAGAAGGAGTCCTATCAGGCCTGGTTGGCTTGTGGGACTCCTGACGCAGCTGACGGGTACCGACAGGCCAAGCGGGCTGCAGCCCGGGTGGTTGTGGAGGCAAAAACTCGGGCCTGGGAGGAGTTCGGTGAGGCCATGCAGAAGGACTATCGGCTGGCCTCGAAGAGATTCTGGCAAACCATCCGGCGCCTCAGGAGAGGGAAACAGTGCCCTACCAACGCTGTTTACAGTAGAGGTGGGCAGCTGTTGACCTCAACTGAGGATGTCGTCGGGCGGTGGAGGGAATACTTCGAGGATCTCCTCAATCCCGCTGTCACTTCTTCCATTGAGGAAGCAGAGGATGAGGGCTCAGAGGTGGACTCGTCCATCACCCGGGCTGAAGTCACTGAGGTGGTCAAGAAACTCCTCGGTGGCAAGGCACCGGGGGTGGATGAGATCCGCCCTGAGTACCTCAAGTCTCTGGATGTTGTGGGGCTGTCTTGGTTGACACGCCTGTGCAACATCGCGTGGCGGTCGGGGACAGTGCCTCTGGGATGGCAGACCGGTGTGGTGGTCCCTCTTTTTAAGAAGGGGGACCGGAGGGTGTGTTCCAACTATAGGGGGATCACACTTCTCAGCCTCCCCGGGAAAGTCTATGCCAGGGTACTGGAGAGGAGAATACGGCCGATAGTAGAACCTCGGATTCAGGAGGAACAGTGTGGTTTTCGTCCGGGCCGTGGAACACTGGACCAGCTCTATACCCTCTACGGGGTGTTGGAGGGTTCATGGGAGTTTGCCCAACCGATCCACATGTGTTTTGTGGATTTGGAGAAGGCATTCGACTGTGTCCCTCGCGGCATCATGTGGAGGGTGCTTGGGGAATATGGGGTCCTGGGTCCTTTGCTATAGGCTGTCAGGTCCCTGTACAACCGAAGCAGGAGCTTGGTCCGCATTGCCGGCAGTAAGTCAGACTTGTTCCCAGTGCATGTTGGACTCCGGCAGGGCTGCCCTTTGTCACCGGTTCTGTTCGTAATTTTTATGGACAGAATTTCTAGGCGCAGCCAGGGGCCGGAGGGTGTCAGGTTTGGGGACCACACAATTTCGTCTCTGCTTTTTGCAGATGATGTTGTCGTGTTGGCCCCTTCTAACCAGGACCTTCAGCATGCGCTGGGACGGTTTGCAGCCGAGTGTGAAGCGGTGGGGATGAAAATCAGTACCTCCAAATCCGAGGCCATGGTCCTCAGTCGGAAAAGGGTGGCTTGCCCGCTTCAGGTTGGTGGAGAGTGCCTGCCTCAAGTGGAGGAGTTTAAGTATCTAGGGGTCTTGTTCACGAGTGAGGGAAGGATGGAACGGGAGATTGACAGACGGATCGGTGCAGCTTCTGCTGTGATGCAGTCGATGTATCGGTCTGTCGTGGTGAAGAAAGAGCTGAGCCGCAAGGCGAAGCTCTCGATTTACCAGTCAATCTACGTTCCTACTCTCACCTATGGTCATGAGCTTTGGGTCATGACCGAAAGGACAAGATCCCGGATACAGGCGGCCGAAATGAGCTTTCTCCGCAGGGTGGCCGGGCGATCCCTTAGAGATAGGGTGAGAAGCTCGGTCACCCGGGAGGAGCTCAGAGTAGAGCCGCTGCTCCTCCACATCGAGAGGGGTCAGCTGAGGTGGCTTGGGCATCTTTTTCGGATGCCTCCGGAACGCCTTCCTGGGAAGGTGTTCCGGTCCCGTCCCACCGGGAGGAGACCCCGGGGAAGACCTAGGACTCGCTGGAGGGACTATGTCTCCCGGCTGGCCTGGGAACGCCTCGGTGTCCCCCCGGAAGAGCTAGAGGAAGTGTCTGGGGAGAGGGAAGTCTGGGCATCCCTGCTTAGACTGCTGCCCCCGCGACCCGGCCCCGGATAAGCGGAAGAAGATGACATGACATGACAAATCATTTTATACTTCTACTACGCCCAAAAGATAGAGTTGTTAAATTCACAAAGCAAGTATGCTATTGGTCCATTTCCAGTTCTATTCCTTATAAGGATAAATGCAAACATCTTCTTGCCCCCCCCATCTGGTTTCTGTCTTGTCTGTCAGACTATGTGTGTGTCTCTAACCGTGTCCTCTTTCTCCAAAGACAGACATACTAAATCTTTTTCTCCCCGGCAACCGCTTGAACAGGGTTTCCTATTCTCCTACTTGCTCCTTCAGTTTCAGCTCATACTACAAACATTTAATATTTTGTTTCATTGGTTACAACAGCTTACAACAGTTCACTAACTTATACAATCAATACATCTACAGCGGCTAGAATAAAGATAACTAGAGCTGTGTCATCGTAACCTGCATTTGTGAAATAATTCAGGAATAGGGTCTTATGCAAAATGTGAGTTTTGCTTTTTCTTACATTTCCTAAAGGTCCAGATTCAGAGCTTTGTAATGGTATATCATACAATACTGTTTGATAAAGTTATGGGAAAGATATACTTCTTTAAAAGTTGATAATCTGCTCTACTTAGTTTCGAGAAAAATGCCTTGAAAGATTCACACTTGCCAGAGAGCTGGTCTTTGTTTACGCCCATTAAGCGTAGTTCACACCCTCTTAGGCCTTAACCCCACCCAGCTATTTACAGCTATTCCCAGGTTTTTGTGATGTAAAAGAATGAGACAAAGATAAATCATGTCAAAACTTTTTTCCACTCTTAATGAGACCTATAATGTGAACAATTCAATTGATAAACAAAATCTTCAAGGGGGAAAAATGAAAAATAAAAACGTTATAATAACCTGGTGTGCAGTGTTACCGATTACCAAGTGTTCCCTCTGGTAATCGGTTATATTTTCTGTGGATACGAATATCGTGTCCCAGGAAATCAGCAAAATGGTCAATTTTAGTGTCATTCATGTTTAGTACTCTGGACATTGTGGAGATGTGTTTACGCAACTTGGTGGACGAGAGGGCTTTTGGACATTTAGCGCCACACTCTGATCCACGGAATGATGTAACGCAACCTGGGATTGCAAACATGTAGATGTTCTCCTTTGGAACACCGCAAACTTCACAGGTCTCATCTAGCAACTCCATTGATTTTATAATTTCAGGCGCTAAAAGTACTGCAATTTTCTTTCCTCGCTTTCCATGGATTTCTACACGACAAAAATATTTGCATAGTGCTTGCTCAACTTCTTAGAGGAAGTCAGCAATATCACACTTTAAAGCAGTTTTATCTCGAGACAATGTTGACCGTTAATCAGACAGACTTCCCCTTTTTCTGTCACTCTAGCACAAATAATAATTAGTGCTAGAGTGACTTTAGCCAGTTGTGCTCAGGTCTTGCTGTTTGGTACTTTGGAAAGTTTGCTGTACTATTCTTGCTGTTTTTCCTGAATATGGAGTTTCTGCAAATCGCAAGATCAGTGGAGCGTTGTACCTTTTCTCTTCCAGTGTATTGTGAGCATGACAGGAGATCATCTCTCTCCAGCTTGTCGTATAGATGTGTTTGAAGGCTTTCTGAACCTTTGCTGTGTCACCGCAGTTTCTCGCATCAAAACTTACTGTGTCTGCAACACTTCATAAGGCTCTGACCAAGTTTGTTGGCTTGCGTTGGCATCATTATCTTATTTGTCTCACACTGAAAGCCGATAAGAGCTTTTACCACAGTAACTGTGTGTTGAAAGTTGGCTGGATCAATGCATTCTTCAAGTGATTTGAGAGGTGACACCTCACAACCAGTCTCCCTAACTCACGCATTTTCCTAGGGATCAGTTCATGATCAGAATGCCTGTGTCCCATGATGTTATATTTCTGCCTGCCATACAGGAGGATACATTTGTCACTCTTTATGACATCTACCACCTCACCTTGTTTCATATCACTGAGAAGTTTCCACAGTCCCTTGCTTACTCCTTCCTGCACGGGTTGTGCAAAGGCACAAATAGATTGGGCTCGAGTTTTACCAGGTTTTGGACATACACATCTAAGTGCACACCTATTCATGTTTCCAATGGAATCTATTTTTTAAAAGTCCTTGGCAATTTGTGTAAGAATTTATTTGGATTGACATTTGGGGAACTTGCTTGTTTACATGGAACAATAACACCTTTACCATTTCTTACGACACCTGTGCTCTGTCCCCCTGTTTTCTTAGTAAGGTCAGTTGGAGCTTTCTTTCTTTTGAGTTCTTTGGGAATGAAATGGCCTTTGCGACTTAAGATTGATCTTTATGAACATATTCCAGATGCCTGGCAATTTTTTATTGTGGTTTCTCACAAAAGAAACAGTCATGTCTTTTGGTGTATATTCTAGATCAATTTCCAGTCTTTTGAGTGTGCATGACTGTAAATGAACTTGTGGAGTTTTCCCCAGATGTGTCAGATTCAGAGTTCCTACATCTCTCAGATGCCGTGTTCTTAGGTCTCATATTTCTTTCTTGTTCCATCTTCAACAGCAGCACTGGCCATGTTTGGGCCATTCTTCTTCATTATCAGGTAGCTATTTACCGAAATAAGTGACTTGCACACTTTTGTGAAGACAATGGAAACATAACAACAGACAGGCATAATCACCCCTCCTCTAAAACACACCTAGCTATCTGCACAGATGGTTCAGCTAGAAAGCCAACATACAAGAAATGTTACAGTATTATTTACAAAGTATAGCTAATCAAATGTTAGCTAGCTGGTAAGTTAACAGTAACGTCAGTAGCTATAGCTAGATAACTAGAAATGCAAATGACTGACAACTTTATGAAAATGAATTCTTTAGCTAGAGAGGAAATGTTAGATTTACCCGTATTATACAAGATGAGCCAGGGTTTTCTTTTCGGCCATCTTCGCATTTGCAATGAAATGCCTGTAGTTTATTCATTTCCTTCTCATACGCTGCAGGATATTCCACTGAATCCATCACACGGTCAACATATGTGACAACACTGTACATCTCTCATTCTCTGACAAGATTTTGAGCAGTATCTGAGTCTAGGGTTTCCTCATCGTTGTCCGATTCATCTTCCGAATCTGAGAGGGTAATGGCATCATTGTTCTCCAGAAAGTATTCTCTGACAACTAGTTCCCACTGAATTGTAAACAACGGCAGATAAATTCAAGGAAGTGATTGAGAGCTCTAGCAACGCGTTTGCACTTTTCCATGTTTGAAATTCCCGAGATCGCAATGATACTGGCGAAGTAGTCGTGTTATAAGCTGGTGACTTGATAGACCAATCAGAATGTCAGCATGTCCAGCCCCTTCATTATCTCAGCCAATACAGGAAAGTTGTGTATTTTCCACTGGTTAAATAAGGGTTTGTGTTTTACATATTATTCATATTAACACTTCACATACTAGTTAGTTATTAAGTCAAATTCAAGTTCACAACTTTAAAAAAGGACAACATTTTCGTCTTACCAAACAGCTCTCCTGAAAAGTAGTGACATGCGACTTATCCCCAGTTTCCTGAATTCTGTCACATTAACTATGAAGGACAACACATTGGAATATATATGACTTTTACGGTCTGTTACATCTGTCTGCCAAGAAATGGTTCATAACTGACTGTCTGACATTTGGAGGAGCAGAACATTTGTGATGACTTTGTGCCCTTTGGGTAAAACCTATGTATTGTTGACATAAGACAGCTGGGCAGTATCTTACCACACCCCTTTTAACTATAATAAATACTGACTGTTCATGTATTTTCCAGCTTTATTTTGTAAGCTTTTGACGCGTCTGTCTATTTGCAAATAAACTTCTAATTATGCCAAGAGAATTCCTATTGAGAGATATCGAGCATGAAAAGTAATAGAATTAAGCTTGACACAATGTACTAATACTACTAGTACTAAGAGTACTAATTATCTCTGTACGGAGGACACTAGGTAGGAAATGTGATGCCCCATTACTGATGGGTCCCAAACATCCAGTCCATACCACCTGCTAGGAACTGTGTATGTGACTGTCATAGGACTCTCTGAGTAGACCCTTGGGTCATAGGTTGGAATACGCCATACAAGGGTATTTTGTAGGACAAACTATTTCTTATATTAGTCTGTAATGGTGTGATGGTAATTCCATCGATCGACACTCTTAAAGGAGTAAGAAACCGAGACAAAATTCTCTAGGCACATTCTAACAGTTTTATTAATATTTGCAAATATGAGAGACGCGTCAAACGCTTACAAAGATAATCATCTGAGGAGTCTCTAACTCAATATAGCTCATTCAACAGTATATATCACATAGAAAAGGGGTGTGGTAAGTTGTTAACCATCTGTCTTGTGTCACATAGGTTTTACCCAAAGGGTGGGCTGTCCCTTATCCTTCTCAACTCCTGAGGAGACACAATGTCTGGTTAATCAACAGAGACACTAAAGGGTTATACAGATTTACGAGTACCCCTCTAATCCACCTGTGCCAGTCAAGGATGCTGGTCAAGGATGTCCCCCTAGGACAAATACCAGATCCCTCTCGGCATCTTTAACTAGTAACTCATTCATTCTCACATCCAAACAATGGGACTCAGTCCTTTAAACAGTAAGAATGCATCAGGTTTCAGAATTTCCACAACAAATGGTTGGCTATGAATACTGACCACCTCCTATGTGTCCTGGTATAAAATGTTTACGTGTTTACGTTGCAATGACTGGAGAGAAAAATGAAGGAACTATGGAAGGTTAACATTTTGGATTCATGCTGAATAAAGGCTCTCCCCTGACTTGTTTGTTTAAAGACTCTGTTCATGGATCAAAAGTGGACAGAATCTAACAGCATGGTGCTGTAACTACGGATAGATGGATTTGCACTCTGAATGGTGAATCAAACCACTCTAAAAGAACAAGTCAGTTTAAAAAGCATGAGTATCCAGATTAACACATCTGGAACAAGAAGACCTAGAAATATTGCTTTTTAGGCAATGGAAACCTGTGGTGAGGACATGTAAGACTTACGTTGACACTGAAAGATGTGTGGTTAGCCTTAGTCCAGAGACTCCACAGAAGAAGCTGAATCTTCATTAAATCATTTAGAAGTCCTTGCTAAATCTTCCCTGTTGTGATGAGAAGTGCTTACTAGACTGAATAGTAAGTGTAACACGTGTATTACAAGACCTAATATTGGCCACTCTTATGTGAGTGAGAAACCTTCTTTACCTTGCTAGGTGGATAGCAGGTTGACACTTGTGAAATAGTAATATTAAAAATCTTAACATAACGTGCTTTAAGTTACCGCATGGTAAATATGGGGACTGCAGCCCTCCCGTTGTAATTTAGAAAATAGCGAAATCATTGGCTGATGACATTAAAAAGAGATTATTATTATTTTTTCATATACAGTTAATATGGGAAGAAGTTCAAAGAATGCCTGATGAATTACAAAAAACACGTTGGTCGTTGATTATGTTATCAGAAATTCAAAAATGAAATGATGAATTCCTCAAAGATGGTCTTGAAAGACCTTTGAAGGAGAAAGAATGTGTTCAGGCGTTGGCTGAACAAATGGCTGAACTGGACAAGTTGAAAAAAGGACTTGAAAAGTTGAAAAAGGAACTGGACACATTGAAAGCAGGAAAAACATCTAAAGACACTCAAAGCCCATTGGAAAAGTAACCAGAAACATGTCACTATTGTGGAATCCCTGGCCATTTGCAGAATGAGTGTTGCAAGAAGAAGAAGAACCAAGAGTCAAAGACAGGATGTTCAGATGTTTGGAACACAAGACATTCTGCCCACATGCCAAGCAGTGGCAAGCAAAGATCTCCCATGTGTGGAATTCAGGAATCAAAGACAAAGGATTTCCTGGCGATACCTGGAACAGACATGAGCTTATATAATCATTGATTAAGAGTTTCGTACATAAATATTGAGTAGAGCTGGAACTTATCAAGGAAATCTCATCACTTCCCTTGATAATGACCATGTGAATAATAATTTGAAAGCATTTTAATGAAATATAACATGTTTTAATAGGCATTCAAAATTGCCTGTTTTGTCCTGTCATGCTTCAACATGTTCTAATAGGTATTCAAGGAATAGCCTGTTTTGTTGTGCTTTGTCATGTTCACTATGTAATTTTAAATCAAACGTATTTATTGCGTTGATGATAATTTTTTAAACTGTAAGGCCTCAAGGAGGTTCTCACTACAATGTGGGTTGGCTTTGACAGGCACACCGCATTGTAACCATACGTATTAGTATGGTGTTCCTAATAATCCTTTAGGTGAGTGTATGTTGTTGCTGAGCTGTTCACTAGCACATGTGGGTACATCTCACCCTAGTGATAAATTAGAAATTGGTACAATGATGATTTTCTAATCTGGTAAAATAGTCTCATGGTTTTCTTACAAAAGGTTAAAATATTGGGTTTTCCCTCTTCTTATATATTGTATAAGTGGTGGAATGAAGAATCCACATGGTGATAGTCTTTAACGTTAAGGAGACACGTTGTGTCCCATGAGGACTGAATATGAATCCAAAATAGCCATAGCACTTTACAAAGGGTTTCTAACAAGTTGGAATGTGTGTGTTCTCACTCTCTCTCTACTTCGTCACAGGACGACTGGTGAGAGGGAAACAATACACAGAGGGTAATAATTTAAGTAAGTTAAGTAAAACACATGGCTTTCCATGTACACTGAATTTGGTTCTTATATATGTTATAATTTGGTTCTAGTCAAAAGATTGAGATTACAGTCTCATGTGAAATTATAACCGAAAGGGTGAAAACAGGCAAAAGCTAGTTTATCCCCTACAATAAAATGTTATATTTTATTTTAAATGCTAAATTGGCTTTGGTTAACTAAGAAAAAATGTCAGTTTGTGTTTCTCTAGTTACTGAAATTACATTTGTTTTTTAAAGCACAAAAGTTAGATACCTGTCTCAGTTCTAAAAAGGTTTAATGTCAAAAATAGTCTCACCCTGGGTTCTAAGAGCAGCACAGGGGGAAGAGTGCTTGAGCCAATTCCCCCCACACACTGCCCCTGGGTTAGAAGAAGACAGACTTAATTGGGTGGTCATATCTGTTTTTAGTTTAGTCATAATTTTTATAAATGTTGTGGAATAATGTTAAATTCCACAATAATGTTAAGTTACTGTGTAGGTCTGGGAGCACTATTTACAACTTCAAAAGCATTGGATAGGATAGAATTTACACCTTTGGTTAACATATAATGTCAATTAAGTTGAAGAAAAATAACATGTCTTACTACAGACATGGTCAAAATGTCCATTAAAGTTATAATTTAGTGTTTTGGCTGACCAACACTAATTATGAATAAAATTGCAAAATGAAACAGAGTTGGAAAAATTCCCTACAATTTAGTAAGTTAATTAAGATGTTATGTTTGTAGTTGGGCCATAGCCTATAAAAATTCTAAATTTAGGTGCACATTGCAACCTGAGCTGGAGGTTTTTTTCCAATAATAGTTAAACAGACATTCCCCTAGAGGGCAATTTGTTTATTAAATTAGGTATGTGCCAACAAGCTACAGGAGTTTATAAATACATGATAGCCACAGGATCGCGCCTCTAATTTGGAAATTGTTTTGTTTGATGTAAGGTCTAACATATTAATGATAGAATAGCATAGATGTAACCATTTTTGATTTGGTTAAGCAATGTCAAGTCTGATCAGACAATGGAATCTCATTCTACTGCCAGGTGCTATCTGGCATAAATATAGCACATTGAATGAAACATCAACCAAGCCAGTTCTGGATGGGAAAGGAACTTTGATATAGACTTTTATGGAAACTTGTCTGAATAGGATGTACGCTTCACTCTCATGATGGAACTTCTGAGATCTACAAGTTTTCAGGACTGATCTATTATCTTCATTGTTGGGAGTTGCCGGAACAATATTCAGCGGCTGAAAGTCCGACGGAATGTTGAACCACACTAATCGTTGTTTTGCCATTATACTTTCAACAGATCAAGACATCACAACCCCCTTTTCTGATGATACATCACGTCACTGACTGGACACAGACAGAGTGTGTGAGTACCAGCAACATTTTCAAAAAGGATTTCTACAATCACACAGGTCGAATCTGTTTCAAATCTTCCTGACCACTCACATGGCAGAACGATGCCAGGGTCAGATCACTTGGCTTCTCATTCCATTTCTAGATGAATCATCGGCAGCGAGACAAGATGAGAATCCACTCCTGAAGGAATATACATACTACAGGTCAGAGTACCACAGGCCAGTTGACTGGAAAGGTCACATGGTCCCAACACAGTGGAAGACACTGTTGTGGTGTTAATCTTGAATTAAGGAAGTTTTGGAAACTCACTACTCCACTAAACACCTACACTGACTTGTTGGACAACCAGGCAATTTGCTGGTTGGTCATTGATACTTGTCTTTTTGTGAAGTTGCTTCATAGTCATGATTACGACAGCTATCCTGATATGATTAATAGTGCCATATTCCTTTCCAAAGGTAGAAACTGTCACTAGTACATTCATTGGAGTTGAGTGTTGTGTTACATTCAGGATATATTGGGTCATTAGTATGATGTTGATGCATGATTTCATGATATGGAGAAGGGGGGACTTTGTGTTAGAAATCGGCCGTTTTGTATCAGGGTTGAAATAATTATAGAATACCCGGTTGTCAAGGGAGAAAATAATTGAAATATTTATTTCAGCATTTGATAGTCTATTAGCTCATGATGTTACAGGATCAGTTTCTTCTCTTCTCACTGTAATGTTCGTTACAAGCTGATATATACATTGAAGGGTGTGTCTACCTAGCAAAGATCAGGTTTCCAAGACAGTAACCCCCATGCCCAATGGTCAATGTAAACATTCCTGTGGTTATCAGAGTGCAACATACAGAGGGATAATCTGAACAGCGAGGTTTCTGTTGTTCTCATTATCTAGGCACATTCACTTCCAATGAAATGTAAATACATATTGTAATTGTTAACTATATCTGTACGGAGGACACTAGGTAGGAAATGTGATGCCCCATTACTGATGGGTCCCAGTCTATACCACCTGCTAGGAACTGTGTATGTGACACAGTCATGTGACAATGTCATAGGACTTTCTGAATAGACCCTTGGGTCATAGGTTGGAATACGCCATACAAGGGTATTTTGTAGGATAAACTATTTCTTATAGTCTGTGTAATGGTTGGCTATGAACACTGACCACCTCCTGTGTGACCTGGTATAAAAGACTGTGTTTACGTTGTAATCATTGGAGAGAAAAATGAAAGAACTATGTTACCATTTTGGACTCATGCTGAATAAAGGCTCTCCCCTGACTTGTTTGTTTAAAGACTCTGTTCATGGATCAAAAGTGGACGGAAGCTATCACTATCGAAGGAATTACCATCACATTATTCCATATAGTTTGATGACGACCCAGTAGATAAGCTGAAGCTCTGGCTGGATGGTGATGCTGTGGTGGAGAATTTGGATGCTAACAAGGCTGATTCATATGCTAATGACGACAAACAGCGTTCAGCTCTGGCTGTTAATGTTTGTCTGAAAGGCTTGGCGGTTCTAGTGTTAACAACTTGCATTACTGTTGTGGTGGAAGGGAAGCCTAAAGATTCTGCAACCTTTTGTTTGTAAAGAAGTAGTGTGTTATTAGAACAACACTGATTCTTCCATTTTGGACCAGTGTTTTGTAAAGGTTGTGGTAGACCGTTGTAATGGTGGTTTCTGGTCAGATGCTGTAGTTCCACCATATTTTCCTTCAGGCTTTGGGATGTTGTTGACCACCTCCATTTCAACTTCAATGCAGAAAATATTTTTTTCCCTTCGTTCACACAAGGATGGTTGAGTATGATAGGAAATACAACAGGAACAGAGATTTGGCATTTGTTGTTCAATAAAAATGACACACTATGGCTTTTATCTGGGGTGATCGCACATTTGACTAGATGGCCCAGCAAAATTTATATACGGCATAAGCATGACAACATTCCTATCTCACACATCAATATGAAGACTAGGAGGCTTTTGTTGACTTGAATGTATTTTTAAAATGTAGTGGACCTAAGAGAAGGGAATGGGAACTTTGAGGTGAAGATGGAAGGACAGATAAATGTACTTTTTTCCTATTTCCTGTCGTCACCCTCCTTAATATGCTGTCACCCTAAACTATGGAGGTTTGCTCATGAAAATAAAATGAGAAAAAGAGAGGCAATTTTACTGCCAGCCTCGGGGCCCAATAATTTGATTTGTGACCCTTCTGCATTCTCACATACAGAGACGTTGCTGCTCAGTGCTTCAAGGTTAAAGAAGGGAGTGCTGTTTGATATATGCAGGCTCTACAAATGCTGTGCTTCACTGGGTAAAACTATTTCTCTCTGTCTAGATGAATATGTATCTAAGTACTTTTAAAGCATCAGGCATTCTAAATGAGTCTTCTTCCAATTTCTGATTGGAGGGTTGACCATAGAAACATAACTGTCTCTATGAATACAAAGAACACAGGTTACCACTCTGTCAAACAATGTTGTTTATTCCAGTGAAGATAATAACAGATTAGCTAGGTCAGAGTTCATGTAAATAACTTACAGGTAATAGATCTAGCTTAGTCTAATTTGTCACAAGCTACAACTTGATGGATCATTTGCTTAAATTAGTATCTAAACTGAATAAATGTCCTGTTCTGACTAAAATTAAAAGGCATCCAGCCATGGAGTTGTATACATTAATGTTTGGTTATCTTGTTAATGCTAATGTTGGCGTAAGTAGACATGACTACTAGATTTGTGTAAAGTGGGTTTTAACTGTTATTTTAGAATCCCCTGGGAATATATTCCTTATACTTTCTGAAAGAAAAATCTAAGTTGCACACAGTGCATGGAGAGACAGACATCTGTACAGTGCTACAACAGCATTAAGGTTTAAAAAATATGAAATAGGGTTCGATCTCATCATGCTCGCATTCGTAATCAGGTTTGTCACAGTTGATCCTTGTAATTGGAAGTGTGCTTTAAATTAGTTTTGAATACTGGTAAAGCCAATACATTAACTCTTCGTAATTTCACCATCACTCTGAGCGCTTAGCGGTGAGATTCTGATGTCCCCTCATTCACTCATTGTTTATAGATAACAAAACAATCCTGACAGCTCAAATGGTAAATTAACATCACCTGGTTATTTTTTTGTCCCTATGTTACCAAAACATGCTGTCAGTTTGCTTGTTCCACGAATGGCTCTTTCACTTTTAACATCTAGACTATGCCAAACATTTGTATGATCTGCATTTAATTGTACATTGAGAATTTTTGTCCAGTCTTTCAGAAATTGGTATTTATTTAATTTAAGCATTGGTTAAGCTTACATAACTTCTTCAGCCAATTCAGCCCATCAAGTACATAAACATTATGGTGAAGTAAGATATTTCTGACTAACTACTGTTTATTTTATCATATCATGTTTGGACTGGAGCTCAAGTTCAACCCAGAGAAGAGTGTATCTGAGGAGTTAATATAACTAGATGAATGGCTAATAATGACCAGGGTTTTTCCTGCATTCAAAATTTGAAGACGGCCGCCTTCCCGAAATCCTGCACCGCCTGTGTGTGTGGGAATAGTAAAAAAATATTTTGTGCTCATACATAAAATACCAGTTTAATCCTGCAGCAATATCAAAATTGGCAACATGAAGCTGAATCCAAGCGCAGACGAAGAAAGAAACCGCAAGGAGGCAAGTTTTTATACCGGGACAGACTGGTTCTGACTTTGCGGAGGTGAGTAACGTCGAGAACACATGGACCTCGTTTTTTCACCAAAGCATGTTAAAATATTTCAGTAATACTTTATAAAGCCTGAACTGCATCATATCCTTAAAGCATTTTTTCTACTTTCCAGATGACTTCTAATTGAATTACAGATTTTCTTAAAAAGAGAGCTCGCGGAACAGATGAAGAGGAAAGATGAACAGATGATCAGATTATTATATGTACTGTCCCAAAAAATATTATTCATGCAATATACTGTGCACACAAAATACTGTTTTAATTTAATTCACTAACAAATAAATACATCTCAGGTGTGAAAGTGAAGACGCTGGATCAGCGCAAGCAGCAGAGCCCTGTACAGCTGAAGGAAGTAGATAAACTATGTAGCGTCATGGCAACAATGGTTAAAAAAAAACGACGCAACTAGACTATTTTATATATATATATACACAGAGTTTTTTTATGCAAATCAAATTAACAAGAACATAGAATAAAAAGACAAATACTCAACAATAATGTACTATATATATTAATATAAAGCTGATGAGTGTCATGATTTCACAAGGACAGAGGCACGTGTAGGGTTGAAGAAGCTTTTAATATAAATAAAAGGGGAAAAACAAAACCGAGTGCCGTGCACTACATATAAGAAATGGACTGAACACAGAAACATGGAACGCCATAGTAACAACATACAACACAATGACCGACAGGGAGATTCCTGAACTAAATACATGGACTAACAAGGTGAACATAAACAGTTGGGGACTAGGTGAAAGGAATAAACCGATAAACTGAAACGAGAACAGGAAAGACCAAACAAGGACATGACAAACCAAGGACACACAGAAAACACGGAGCGGAACAGCCCCGTCTGGCTGGAACCGTCACAATGAGTGATTTCATAATTTTTATGTGAATCCTAGATCCTCTAATAAACATAGAGCCAGTGGTTTTGACACTCAATGACTACATCTTTTCGGGTGGCTCAGGCATTATGACGAGGGAATGACATGCTCTGTATGCCAGAAGCATTGTGGAGCCAATGTGCTTGGAGGCTTAGTAAAACAGCCAAGCAGAAACTACAGGCTGGATGCACTTAAAGCCCATGAAATATCTACTACTCATTGACAGACGGAGGAGAAAGAAAATAACATAAAAGAGGGTAAAAACCTACGTTTGAAAAAAATGAGATTAAATATGTGACGTGAGTATGTAAAGAATAAATATATTGCTTGTATATTTTGGTTATTAGGGAGGAAATTGTAGCATGCATTAGCTACTCAAGTGGACATGGACCACAGAGCTTTTGAAGGCTGCTTTAAGATCGTTTAGAATTACTCAAGCAGAAGTGGCCCCATCACACCAGCTATGAGCCAGTTATTCAGTTGTGCCAACAATTGGGCTGTGCTTATTTTGATGGACTGAATGTAAGTTGCTGTGCATTATCATCAATTGAAAACACTTACGTTATTTGTAAAACTTAATCCCCCCATACATAGGTTAGTGCCAATATAATATACACAAGCAGCCACATAATTGACAACATGGTTAAAATAATTGGGACATTATGAATGACCAGCCAGTGTCAGAAGTATCAGCATCCCCAGTGTGGGGATTGATGGTGGATGAGACTACTGAAATCTCTGTCAGCAAGCAGCTAGGCCTTGTAGTCAGGTGAGATTTCTACAATTCAAATAAAGAACTGAGTGGTAGGCTGTTACCACATTCTAATTCAACTTTGACTGAACATAAGCATTCCTAAAAATGTACTTGGGACCTGCATATGGCTGAGGTCTCTGCGGAGGATGCTTCAACATGATGTGTGAGCACATCATGAAGGTTATCAGAGTCAATAACCTACTGTGGAATCTGAGCATTAACAATTACAATGTGAATGTACCTTTCATTGTAGGTGAATGTGCCCAGATAATGAGAACAACAGAAATCTCTAAACGGCTGATTTTTAACACTACCGTCCCATAAGCTGTCGTCCTTTTCCAGTGACTGTGCCTCTGTCATGATAGTTAAGCAGTAACTTTTATATTTAAAAGATTAAAATATCTCTTATTTCATGAGATTATCACAGTAATAATTTTTATTTATTTTAGGAAAGAGATCTGGAGTTGGTAAAAGGCTGCAAGACTTCCTGGCCTGATCACTGTACACTGTGTGGCTCAATCTTGCAGTGTCCGACTGCATCAAGGGGTAGAGGGGTGTACCGTACCTTGAAAAATATGCTTGGACAGTTGGAACCACCTTCTAGTTCTATCAGGCTTTTACAGTTCATTTTCTTTCTGATGAATACAATGACTCTTAATGCATTATTTGCTTCTAAGAAAAGGTAAAGACACCCCTGTGCAAGAGACTGGATTTGATTCTAAAAGCATTGCATGATCCCCTGCAGCTCAGTTTCTTAGCTGCAGCTCAGTTTCAGGGTCTTGGCATTCTTCTTATAGCCCAGGCCATCTTTATGTAGAGCAACAATTCTTTTTTTCCAGAACCTCAGAGAGTTCTTTGCCATGAGGTGCCATGTTGAACTTCCAGTGACCAGTATGAGGGAGTGTGAGAGCGATGAGACCAAATTTAACACACCTGAGACCTTGTAACACTAATGAGTCACATGACACCAGTGAGGGAAAATGGCTAATTGGGCCCAATTTGGACATTTCCATTTAGGGGTGTACTCGCTTTTGTTGCCAGCAGTTTAGACATTAATGGCAGTGTTGTGTTATTTTGAGGGGACAGCAAATTTACACCGTTATACAAGTTGTATACTCACTACTTTACATTGTAGCAAAGTGTCATTTCTTCAGTGTTGTCAAATGAAAAGATATAATCAAATATTTACAAAAATTTGAAGGATGTACTCGATTTTGTGAGATACTGTATGTTAGTCCTATACTCTTGTTAAACGAACACAACAAAGAGGAATAATGCTTTGCTAATAGGTGCTATATGAGGTACACATAGTAAACAGCTGCTGTCTATTATTGGAGGGGCCCCACAACCTGGTATGTGTGTCGAGCCAAGGACTCAAGAAGGGACACTATACCAAACAAGGTTAGGATACATATGTATAATACACTTTTTAAGACCAGGACATTTGGGGAAGCACAAATACATTTGGGAAGAACAAGTAAGACGTACTATATTTTGTGAATAA
Source organism: Esox lucius (assembly GCF_011004845.1). Lineage (NCBI taxonomy): Eukaryota > Metazoa > Chordata > Actinopteri > Esociformes > Esocidae > Esox > Esox lucius. The sequence goes on along the minus strand of NC_047573.1, from coordinate 36,848,465 downwards.
ACAACAAGGAACGCTTCTCCCCCTGACTTGGGTCCATCATTATTCTGCAAAAGAATCAGAAGCTAACAACAGTAATGTCAAGATTACAGTATGATTTCAATCTGGACTCAAATTAAGGTATTTCAGCTTCCTGACATATTGAAACTATAAGGTAAAATGTTTTTTGTATGATTGTCAATGGAAAGGATATCGTCAAACAAACGTACTTTAGGGGTGAAGACATTGCTTTTTGAAGGAGAGTAGGACCATCTCACTCCTTCACCATGTTGAGGTCTTGTGGAGGATCATTGGACACAGTTTTATAAACTGTAGCCCATGCCTTATTGGGTTGTGCCCAGGAACAATCCATGTGCTCTTTGGGGGGATCCAGAGACTGCTACATTGGAGTTGTTTGACTGTGTGGACCAAGATGTCCGTGACGTTGTTCAGATGGTATGTATAGTTTTATATACTATTTATTTAGTTAAAAATAAATACTAAAACAATTTATATTCCTGTTTGTCTATTACTATGTGCATGTCATCAAGTAGTTGGAGGGATCAACGGACCTGTCAGAGGACCAGAAGGTGCAAATCATGCAGTTGGCTCTGGCGTGGGACTTGCCACCTGTCACCGACACCAACCACATTGATTGATTCTTCTTCATGCTGTGATTACATTTCTTTACCTTTCACAGGAATTTTATGTAATGTTAATAGTTTGTACTCACAATACTGCTCATTGTAAAAGAAAATTATATCGGTCTTGAGTCCAAAGTTCTATAAAGGTTTTTAAATTTTTACATGCGTATAGAATAATCAATATACGGCCACCTAGTATGGCCGCACTCAGAGTAATCAAAGAATCTAGGTACGACAGGCGTCTTTGTAACTTCTTCACTGGCCATGCCCTCTAATCAAATTACACACACATTGAACAAAGAACAGATGCCAGGTCATTCTCTGGTCAAACTAAGACTTATTCAACAAATAAACTGAGAACCCTATGGTCTGTTAATTACTAATTTACCTAGGTCACAGCATACTAAATGAAACCACCATAGAAATGAATATAAACTCATAACTGCCAATGTAATTTAACATGATAACATCAAAACATCATATATTGCTTCTCAGTTTCAAATTTCTATCACACCATATACACATGTAACCATCCTATTATTTCCCTTTCCTTCCACAATATTTTACAGGTTCTTGAAAGGACATCAAGACAGATCAAACAGTTGAGGAAAGGCTTGAAGGAGATACTGGTGTGGCCTCCCTTCACTTCAAGGAGGGACACCATACCAGTTCTTCTTCCCAGATCTGCTTCAGTTGAGCTCACATCATTGGTAAAGATGTACTGCATACAGTACTTGAAATTTTATGGCTGTTATTCATTGTAATCCATTGAATTATTGCCTTGCTAAACCTATTTTGCTTTTGCCCTGAAGCATCTTTTTTGTTAAAAGATGATTTTAGAGAGGATTGTCTGGCCTCAGGTTAAAGAAGATGCTGAAGACGAAGATGTCACATTGGAGGACATAGGTTGAATAAAAAATGACTTCAGTTTCTTGAAGATGGTAAGACTACTGTTTATTTTGCAAGTTTAAGCATGGAATGGCTTATTTGAAGGACAGTTTTATTTCCGACCCTCTCCCTAAGCCTTTTCATACATTATGAGAAGCCTTGTTACTTTCTGGATGGGCTGGAAAGTTCTTCCAGCACAACTGGAGGTGGATGTTGTGGAATGCCAGCTACCACAAGCATCCACATGCTTTATGATGTTGAAGCTCCCATCTTACATCATGGAGTACAACACTTTTGAGACACATCTACTGGCTAGTATTTCCACTTCATGCAGTGGATTTTGACTGATTTGAGTGGATTGAGTGGTTGAAGTCAGAACTAAATCATGCGTGCATGCACCAGACCTGCAATTAAAGCTCCCTGGCCAGAAAATGCTCTTCTTAAAGGGCCCCACTTGTCATATCTTGAAAGTAGACCCGCTGACTCCAGATATCTTACTGCTCACAGTAAGCCATCATAATTTCCCTCTGCAAATGCTTTCTAAGGGAGAGATATCAGCTGTAACATCAACAGCTTGCATTTATTTTAGATAAGTAATTGTGCTATAAGCATTTTTTATTTTTATTTCTAAAAGTTGGCAGATAGGGGGCCCTGACACAGTTCCAAGATGATAAAGCCAGATATGGACCGCGCAGAGGTGTGGGGGTGCAACCAATTAAATAAGACCTGACAGTCAGAACTTACGGGTATCCCCACCCTGGGGTAGTTTAGTTACTAAGTCAAAAAAGAAGCCATAACACACCCATTTACAAACACCTCAAACAACAATCCCACCAAGACACGATAGACACAATAGGGAAGGTAGGAGAAGGGATTTTGGGAACGGGGTCCAATCAATGAAAACAATAAAAAGGTCCCTACTCTTCTACACCCCAAATCTTTCCTAGCCCGGTCTAATCCCTAACCAGCTTCCCTAGCTGTAACCAAAACACAGGGGTGACTCCCGCCTGGCTAACCTAGTGTGTAAAACAGAGTGTTATATACGTGCAAAAGTAGACCCATGGGCAGAACTGTTTTTCCCTTCTCCAGGAACCAGGCAGGGTAGTATATAAGAGAACGGGCTGGAACACAAAGCAAAGCAAAACAGAACATAACAGACGTTAAGAAATCCAACCCAATCTTCCTACAAATAATCAAACAAGAAAAAGCCCTCTCAAGCTAACAAGGCAAACATTATATATACTAGGGTCAATTAGGCCCTCAATCATCTCCAGCTACCAGCACCCCAGGCAAACCACGCCCCTGCTCGTCAGCAGCAACTATGCGCACCTGGGAATACCAGAAAACTCACACACAAACAGAACACCACTCAACCACATACACATCATATGCACAAGGAAGGCAGGAAGAAAATCATGGCACATGTAACACCCCCCCCCCCCCCCCCCCCCCCCAAAAAAAAAACAAAACACTGGGGTTCACGATAAGAATAACACATGGCGGTACCCTTTATATGACGAATATCCAAGTTATAACCCTGGACAACCAACGCATAAGCTGCTGGTTGTGGTTATACATGCGGCTCAAAAATAGAAGCGGGTTGTGGTCTGTGTACACCACAACAGGCAACACACTGGAGCCGACGTAAACCTCAAAATATTGTAAAGCAAACAACAGGGCTAGGGTCTCCTGCTCAATAGTGGAATAACGTGACTGACAGCTGTACAGCACCTACACCCACGGAACTGGCATCTACCTCCAACTTAAATGGTTTTTCAAAATCCGGGGCAGAAAGAACAGGAGTACATAACAGGGCCTTCACTGACACTCAGCAGTCCACACAAAGGTCACTGAAGGGCTAAGTAACCGTGTCATCGGGGCAACAACAGGGGAGAAATTCCTATAAAATGTACGATAGTAACCGGTCATGCCTAAGAATCAGCGTAATTCACAACGAGTGACAGGGGCAGGGAAACGTGTAATAGCGTCTACCTTGGCTGTCACAGTACAAACTTGACCCCGCCCCACCTCTTTACCCAAATAGGTAAATTAGGCCTTTCCAAACTCACATTTGGCTAAATTAAGGATCAAAGAAGCATTTGCCAAACTTGCAAACACCGCTCTTAAGGTACTCATATGATCCAGCCAGGTAGTCGAATGAACCACCAGGTCGTCAAGATATGCTGTGCAATCAGGAACATCAGCCAATACAATGTTTACCAAACGTTAAAGTGTGGCAGGGGCGTTCCTCATTCGGTGTACTGAATGAGGTGTATTGGCAGAAACTGTCAGGGGTTACAAAAAGCAGACACCTCAGAGGCACGAGGGGTTAAAGGCACCTGCTAGTATCCTTTTAACAGGTCCAGCTTAGTGACATAAGCAGCCGATCCAATGGTGTCTATGCAGTCGTCCATTCGGGGTAAAGGGAATGAGTCAGGTATAGTAACATTGTGAATAGCTCACAGAAGCAGCAAAGGACACCACAGGACTTGTAATGGTAATGGGGTTTTCAATACCATCTCGCACCTGGTAGGCTTTAAGCATGTTAACGTGACACACTCACGATGGGCGTCTACAGTCCGGCGTTTTGATAACGTAATCAGTGTAACCGATCTTCCGCTCCACCACATATGGACCAGAGAACCTGGAAGCAAGAGACGAGCTGGGCACCGGCAACAACACCAAGACCTGGTCACCAGGTTGAAATGAACGAGGCACAGTCTTTATATCAAAGTGGCTTTTCATGGTCTTTTGTTTTGCAGACAGGTTTTGTCTGGCTAAAGCGCAGGCATCATGCAACCGCTCTCGACTTGACTAACATAGTCTAATACTTTAATAGAGGACCCAACTGAATCGTTAGCCAGAATTTGGTCTTTCAATACCTTTAGAGGTCCTCTCACAGTGTGACCAAAAATTAGTTCAGCTGGGCTAAACCCAAGAGACTCTTGCACGGTCTCCCGAATAGCAAACAGCACATACGGCACCCCCTCATCCCAATCCTTCTCTGTGTCTAGGCGTCAAACATGGCTTTTAGGGTTTGGTGCCAACGTTCCAGAGCACCCTGACTCTCCGGGTGGCACTGGACATCTGATGTGACACTGACAAGGATTTCAACACACTTCGAAACAAACTCGATGTGAAATGAGTTCCTTGATCTGTTTGTACGATCTTGGGAAATCCAAAGGTAGAGAAATACTTAATCAAAGCCTTCACAACCGCCTTACTGGTGATGGTATGCATTGGAATCGCCTCTGGGTACCTAGTAGCAGTGCACATTATTGTCAACAAGAATTGATTACCTGACTTAGTCCTTGGTAACGCACCAACACAATCGATTAAGACATTCTCAAACGGCTCTCCCATGACCGGAATCGGGCAGAGAGGAGCCGGGGAAATAACCTGGTTAGGCTTCCCCACCACTTGGCACATACTACAGGTACAGGAATAACAAGCCACATCCCGTTTCATTCCTGGCCAGAAGAAATGACGGATTCTCCCTAGTAACTGGTAATCTTAAACATTCCCCAGAGAAAGCCATGGTATTGTCTTTCTTGCCACCGGCAGAACCAGAACTCATTGGGAACACAGGAGTGGAACACGGAGTATCTTCCCCATTCAACATAGGGGCTAGCAAAGAGTCAGCTAAGTCCACCATGGTACCTAAGGGTCACGACTGCGTGTGCGTAATTGCGCACGCTGGAAATGCTTCAGGAAACTTAATGGCCAAAACATCTTCACAAGACTGAGCATCAGGCTTGTCTAGCACCTCTAAAACAGGCGCGATTTTCCACCCCGATATGTTGTTACCCATAATCAGAGTAACCCCATTTATGGGAAGCTCCGACTGTACATCAGCTTGGAAATATCCACTTACTAGCTCAGAAACCAAATGGACAGTATGTAACGGAACAGGTATACAACCCATTTCGATCCCCCTTAATAATACACTAGAGCCACAATAAGACTCCTCCGACCAGGGAAGAACACTCAAAAGAATTATAGACTGAGCCGCACCTGTATCTCTCAATATAAAAATGGAATTCTGATCGCTCAGATCACCGGTCAGTGAAACAGAGCCTTTAAATATGACCTAGTACCAACCCTGGGCTCTTCTTTACAGAGTTCTTAGTGGTTACCCTAATAATACCCATGCTTTTGGGTGGTTTTGGGGTGGAAGGTGGTGACTTGCGTTTTAAAGCCATAAAGTCCGCAATTACATGTCCAACTTTCTGACAATAAAAACACGCCCGCTCCTCCTTTGGAGTCCGCCGTATATTACCTGAGTTACAGTGGGGATTATAGAAAGGAGCGGATACAACAGGTCTATTTTCACTCCGGGGTGTGGGGAACACCGTTTTATGTGTTAACACAAATTCATCAGCAAGCACTGCGGCTTCAGATCATTTCAGAACTTTCTGTTCATTAACGTATACAACCAACCGCTCACGGAGGCTGTTTTTAAATTCCTCCAACAACATTAACACACAAAGTCCCTCAAAGGCACTTACTTTACTTGCTGTGCACCATTTATCAGAGATTCCTTCTCTCTAGTAAATACAAGGTTTTTATAGAGGACTTGGTGTGCTTTCTAAACTTTTGTCTATATGCCTCTGGCACAAGATCTTATCCACGGAGCACAGTAGTCTTTACTATGTCGTAATTAAGACTATCCGCAAGGGAGAGAGTACTCATCACCTGCGCTTTTCCAGACATTTTACACTGCAGTAACAGTGGCCATACATCCCTAGGCCAATTCAAAGCCACTGCAATGCGTTCGAATGCACAAAAATACGAGTTCACCTCAAACTCACGAAATTGTGGAACTAAAGCAATATGCCGGCTAATATCAAAGGTATGGGCCGATCCTTGGATGGAAGACACACCAGTGGGCACGGCAGGAATAGCGGCCAGCCTTGTAGACCCTAGTACCTCTAATTCCATTCTGCGCAGGTCAAAGTCCATCTGCCTTATCTTTAAATCCCTTTCTGTTTCCAGCTCCAGTCAGCATATCTCCAACTTGAGATGTTGCTACTCGTTTCAGATTTGTGCTCTCTCCTCTACCTCCATCTGTAGATGTACACTAGTAGGCAAAGGGGAAAGATCAAATCAAGGCAAGGTGGCCGGGGCCTTATACTCAACCTCGTCCTCGGGCCTACATGGGGTCCCTGGAACATCCACCACCTCTCCAACCCCAGGTAAAAACCAGGCAAATCCAGCACCTGCTGTTCAAGCAGCACCGCTAACACCATGGCTCTTACCTCCGCCTTAACAAAACTCCTTGGCACAGAGATAGCAAACTGGTCTGCCAAAGTCTCCAAATCTACTCTCCTACAACTCTCAAACCCCTCCCATGTGGGATTATCCAGAAAAAGCTTTACGTTAAAGATGGCCATTATGAACTCACACCCAACATGACCTACCCACTGTTGAAGTCTAACACTTCCCCGAGTTTGTTTGATGGAAAGGAGAATAACACACCAGGAGTCAGGTCAATACCAATTCCGTATCATCCGTATATTACAGAAGCTTCTGGAGACCGAGTGTCGCCGCACAATGTCTGAACATGAACAGTCATAACAGCATTATTTATATCTGAAACATGCCTAAAAAGTGGGGGCGTTAAGTTAGCCAAGCAGTGTGCCATTGGTCCAATTTATGTTCTATACCTTAAATGTGTAAGTGCAGCACAAGCGTCATCTTTGCCCTTCATGCTTTATTTCTTGAATTCCCCCAATATGTGTGTGCGTTGTCAATCTGTTTCCTGTTTCCTGTGACACACAAGCTAAATCGGCTCTCTCCCCAGCAACAGTCTAAATAAGATTTCCTGCTCTTCTACTTGCAACTTTCAGTTTCAGCATGCCACAGACATTTAATATGTTGCCTCAATGCTCACAACAGTTTAACAACTTATTCAATCGGTATATCCACAATTCCCTCTTTTGATCTCTCCCCAGAGAGATCATCCCTATTCTCCAAGCTCCAGTTCTCCCGGGTCATGCTGCTCCAGTAGAGGCATCAGCATCCCTGGTGACGGTCCTGGAGCCTTCTCAATGGCTGTAGAGATCACTCTCATGGCGAGCCCTCTTTCCACTGGCCGAACATCGAGGTCATCCATTCCTCCAGTGGGTTGTCTATCCCAGAATGCTCGTATGCGACCCCTTGACATAGTCCAATTCAATGCCCCCAAATTTCCTCAAGCAGGTGTCCTCAAGTGGGGTCGCAAACCTGGGGGAATGAAGACCCGATGCCAATCTGGGAAACCTGTAACAACATACAACACACATCATTATTCCACCAATGTCCATGTAGCACTTCATTCTATTCTCATCTCCCCAGACCTTTCTCTGTAACCCTGTCATCTTGGTACGAGTGGTATGAGCCACTCGGTGTCCTTCAGTTCCTTCCCCTAAAAGTCTATTCCCCTGGCGCCGTCCTTTATCTCCTTCTCTCGCTCGTAGTCCCACAGTATCCTGTGGTCCGCTCCTGGCACCGGTCCGACTGGTTTTGGTCTTCCTTCCGTCCACACTGGGGCAAGCTCCTCCTTCCCGGTTTGGATGAAGTCCGTCAGCAACCTCCCTGGCTCTTGCGCTGGTGTACACTGGCTCAAATGGTACCATATATCTCCTTTGTCCCTCAGGCGGACCGCATGGCTCGTTCTCTCCACCACCTGATGAGGACCCGTCCACCTTGGCTCCGACCACTTTCGCTTGATGACCTTCAGGAGCACCCACTCCGCCTGGGGCAGGTTCTGGTCCAATGGGTGCAGGTTCTTCCTTTCTCCGACTCTGTTGGTGAATTCTGAAACAAGAGCTCGCAATTCATCGAAATACACTCAGTGATCTTTGGGCCATTTCTCCCCTTCCTGGTCCGACTGGTTTTGGTCTCCCCATCAGCAGCTCGTATGGGGTGAACCCAGTAGTCTGATTTAACGAGCATCGAATAGTCATGAGTGCCAGTGGCAGTGCATCTACCCAGTTCAATTTGATCTGTGCACATATCTTAGCCAACTTGTTCTTTATATTTAGGTTCATCCTTTCTACTCTTCCCTGAGACTGTGTGTGGTATACTGTGCCAAAAGCATGTTTTAGTCCCAATAAGCTCTCTACCACTGTTCTTAAAGTGAGTCCTGTTGTCTGACCTGATTTTCTCTGGTAAGCCGTGTCTGGGAATGTACTGGTTCACTAAACACTTGATCACTGTCTGACTGTCCTCCCTTCTTGCCGGCAAGGCTTCTGGCCACCCTGTGAACATGTTCACACACACTAACATGTAACGGCACCCCCATACTGTTTCCCCCATGTCCGTGTAGTCTATCACTATCTCTTGTCCAGGTCTCGTCATCATGGGGAACACCCCCATCTCAGGTTTAATCGTTGGTTTTGGATTGTGGTGAGTGCAGATGGTGCATGTCCTAGTGTAGTTGCGTACCATGTCTACCATTTCTTAACATTTGAGCCGGCCCAAACATGGCCCAACCCATGGGCTTCTGCAAATTTATCTCCTCGCATGGCTGGTGGAAGTATTACTCTACCGTCTGGCCCTCTCCAGAACCCTCTCGTCTCTGTTGCTCCTCTCTGTCGCCAAATTGTTTTCTCTTGTGGGGAAGCCCCCTTTTGATGTATCACCAGCTCGTCTCTCTCAGGGCCTTCTCCCCACCCCACTTCCTCTTCTGCTCTTACCACCATCACTCGCGGAGTGTACCCTGCTGCCTGTTTTGCTGCTGTGTCTGCCACTTGGTTTCCCTGGGTCACTGCACTATTTGAGTTATTGTGTCCTTTGCATTTTATGATTGCTACCTGGCAGGTCCAGGGCCTCGGCTAGTTCTCTCATCACCGCCTCGTGTTTAATCGGTTTGTCTCCTGCTGTTCTAAACCCAGCTTTTAACCACTGTCCTAGCTCCACGTACGCTGCGCCTACCGCGTATGCCGAATCTGTGTAAATGTTTACTCTCTTCCCCTTGGCCTGCCTGAGTGCCTCTATCTCTGCTCTCACTTCTGCTCTCTGAGCTTACTGCAGCCCCTGGAGCCTGGAGGTGTTGTTGCCTTAGTGAAGTCATAGTGAACAGAATTCATCTGTGAATTTACAAACGCCACTTCACTGTGTGTTGTGAGTATCTGAAATTGGTGTCCCATCACTATGTGTGCGCATTTTTGAATGAGTCTCGCTGCCCCCGCGGCGTGCTGTGTACATGTGGGGTGGCTTTTTTCGATTTTGTCAAATCCTACGCTTATGTACATGAGGATGTTCCTATCTCCCCCTTTTTTCTGAAACAGGACCCCGTTCATGAAAAAAGGTTTTTGTGTAGTCGGGAATGGCCAGATCAGCTGCGGTGGCTAGTTGTTGTTTCAGCAAAATTAAGGCCTGGTCGGCCGGGCAAGTCCAATTGAGTGTGGCTTTAAGTTTACGGATTCCCTGCTCTTTAACTAGCGCTCTAAGTGGCTCTGTGAGCCCTGAGTAGTTCGGGATGTAATTGCGGCTGTACCCCGTGAGCCCCAGGAATGATAGCATTTCCTGAACAGTAGTGGGTTTGGGATGGTGGAGAATGGTTGTGCGGTGTGCTGATGAAAGCCCCGCTCCCTTCTGCGAGATTACTCTGCCCAGAAAGGAGACCTGTGTTCTTACCAGCTGTAGCTTTTCTTTCGACACCTTGAACCCTTTCTCAGCCAGTCTGGTGAGGACCGTCATTGTGGCTTGGATGCAGGCGGCCACCGTCGGGGTCATCTACGTACAGGGGAAAGCGCGAACCCCTGTGGTAGTCTTGTGTATTGCCATTGTCGACCCCTATGTGTGAAAGAAAAGATGTCACGAAGTTCATCTGCTAGTGGGAGACAGAAAAAAGCATTAGCCAGGTCAATGCAGGTTGTGGATATACTGAATGTATAAGCTGTTAAACTGTTGTAAGCATTAAGGCCAAAATGTTGAATGTCTGTAGCAAAATGCTGAAACTGAAAGATGCAAGTAGAACAACAGGAACTCTTATTTAGACGGCTGCTAGGAAGAGGAAGTAGATTTAGCTTGGGTGTCTTAGGCAAACAGGACACGCACACACATACTGAGGAACTTCAAGCTGAAGACATAAAGGCCAAATATGACACTTGTGCTGCATGTACACATACACTCACCTAAAGGATTATTAGGAACACCTGTTCAATTACTCATCAATGCAATTATCTAATCAACCAATCACATGGCAGATGCTTCAATGCATTTAGGGGTGTGGTCCTGTCCAAGACAATCTCCTGAACTCCAAACTGAATGTCAGAATGGGAAAGAAAGGTGATTTAAGCAATTTTGAGCGTTGCATGGTTGTTGGTGCCAGATGGGCCGGTCTGAGTGTTTCACAATCTGCTCATTTAATGGGATTTTCACACACAACCATTTCTAGGGTTTACAAAGAATGGTGTGAAAAGGGAAAAACATCCAGTATGCGGCAGTCCTGTGGGCGAAAATGCCTTGTTGATGCTAGAGGTCAGAGGAGAATGGGCCGACTGATTCAAGCTGATAGAAGAGCAACTTTGACTGAAATAACCACTCGTTACAACCAAGGTATGCAGCAAAGCATTTGTGAAGCCACAACACGCACAACCTTGAGGCGGATGGGCTATAACAGCAGAAGACCCCACTGGGTACCACTCATCTCCACTACAAATAGGAAAAAGAGGCTACAATTTGCACAAGCTCACCAAAATAGGACAGTTGAAGACTGGAAGAATGTTGCCTGGTCTGATGAGTCTCGATTTCTGTTGAGACATTCAGATGGTAGAGTCAGAATTTGGCGTAAACAGAATGAGAACATGGATCCATCATGCTTTGTTACCACTGTGCAGGCTGGTGGTGGTGGTGTAATGGTGTGGGGGATGTTTTCTTGGCACACTTTAGGCCCCTTAGTGCCAATTGGGCATCGTTTAAATGCCACGGCCTACCTGAGCATTGTTTCTGACCATGCCCATCCCTTTATGACCACCATCCTCTGATGGCTACTTCCAGCAGGATAATGCACCATGTCACAAAGCTCGAATCATTTCAAATTGGTTTCTTGAACATGACAATGAGTTCACTGTACTGAAATGGCCCCCACAGTCACCAGATCTCAACCCAATAGAGCATCTTTGGGATGTGGTGGAACGGGAGCTTCGTGCCCTGGATGTGCATCCCACAAATCTCCATCAACTGCAAGATGCTATCCTATCAATATGGGCCAACATTTCCAAAGAATGCTTTCAGCACCTTGTTGAATCAATGCCACATAGAATTAAGGCAGTTCTGAAGGCGAATGGGGGTCAAACACAGTATTAGTATGGTGTTCCTAATAATCCTTTAGGTGAGTGTATAAGGTATAGAACATAAATTGGACCAATGGCACACTGCTTGGCTACCTTAACGCCCCTAATTATTGGCGTGTTTTTGTAGTATAAGTAATGCTGTTATGACAGTTCATGTTTAGACATTGTACGGTGACACTTGTCTCCAAAAGCTTTTGTAATAAACGGAATATGCGGTACGGTAATTGACCTGACTCCTGGTGTGTTATTCTCCTTTCCAATAAAACAACTTGAGGAAGTGTTAGACTTCAACAAGGTAAACCATTTTTGATCAGGAGTCAAATTAGTGAGTGCTTCTAAATATACCCAATCGGTCCCTGGTGCCTTTAACCGATATGTCTTACAGCTGGGTGAGTACCATACGTTTGGCGCCTGAGTGGGTGTCCAATCAGTGCATTCGACCGCCCTTTTAACCATGGGCCCCAGGTCTTTTGCTTGGTGTTTAGGATGCAGGGCCAGTGACACATGCGGGATGGACTCCTCCGCCATCATGTACCACTGTTCCTGCTCGTCAGTCAACTGTACATCTGCCACCACCCCTTCAGGGCCTACATATATGAATTTAGACCCGATCTGCCACGTGTCCCCACACACTGCATCCCCAAACCCCTCTCTATACACATCGTCGCCCTGTCGATTATAAAATAGGGTTACATGAGGGGGGTCTGGCGGAGGAAAGTACGGCTCGAGGAGGGAGATCCACGGCCTCCACTTGAAGTACTGGGACAGAATACCCTGTTTGTCCGGCTTTTCCGGTATCAATAGTCCCCAGTATATCTCCGCTGTTTCACTCTTCACCGGTTGCACCAGGTACTGCCCTTTGCGTGTGGTTTCAGGTCCGCACACCGCACACCATCTGGAGAACATAAGATAATAGCCCTCAGTTTTATCAACAAGTCTCTCCCCAACAGATGGCAGACACCACAAATGGATGACTGAGGGCCTGTTTGCCCAGTATCGTTTTAAGGGGAAACGTCACTGGCAAAGTCTGTCCCACCCCTTCAAACCCCACCACCTCCACTGTCTTGGAGGGTAATAGTCCTGATGCGGGAGGGGTGGTGATGGTTGAGTATGTGGTACCCGTGTCGACCATAAATGGAAACTCCCTCCCGTCGACGTTCAGGGACAGCATAGGGTCTGCCTTTCCCCCGCTGTCCCCTCCCTGTGGACCGTCATTCCTGGTCCCACCCTCCCTCATAAGAGAGTGGGTACTGGCCAGGCGCACTATGTGGTGGGATGGCGTGTGGGTTGGGGACTGCCGCTGCTCCTTGGTTTGGGTATCCTCTGCCTCTTCCGACATTCTGTGGGCACCCCCTGGACCAGTGGTTTGGGTCCCCACACGTAAAACAGGCTCCGTATGGGACTTGGGCTCCTGGAGCCCCTCTAATTCTACCCCGCCCCCTCCCCCTACCGTAACCTCCACTCGGAGTCCCTGGTCGATAGGGCGCGGTGAATGCCCTCCGGCCACCGTGAGGTTGGGGTGACCATGTGGGAACAGGGTATAAATCGGGTGTGTCAGGTTCTCTCGAGCCTATGGCTGCCATCTGTCTGTGTCTCTTCCTCCCTTCATTCACTCTCGCTTTTGCCTCGCCCAGCTGTAAGCGCAACAGTTTCTCTTTCAGTTCCTCTTTCTGATTCTCTTTTTCTGACTCCTTCTCCTTAGCTCTCTGCAAATGATGTACTACATTCCTTTCCTACACATGTGACTCGCTCCCCTGCAAATCTGGGTTAGCCATCAATGCCTCTTTTATTTTCTCAGGAAGTCCCTCTAACACCGCCCTTCTAAACCACTCCTGTTGCAAACCTCCCTTCCCTGGGTGGTGCCCTGTGTGTTTGGCCCATGTTTCTTTACACGCTTCTAGATACTGTCTAGGGTGTTGGTCTTTTTCCCAAGGTAACTTGGGTACCGGGGCCCCAGCCGGCAAGGGGAATCGTTCCCTCAAAGCTGCGGCTATGCGTCCGACCACCTGACTGAAAGGGGTGTCGTCAGGGTTCCGCCTAATGGTGGCCCCTATTTCTATCTCATTCATAGCCTTGGCGGACATGGCTCGGCCGGCTACTGCCCTCCAGTCCTCCAATGCCGACGTTTGACTGGCTGTGAGTTTGTCAAATTGTGCCAACTATAGTCCACCTCCCTCTCCCATCAGGGATAATTTATCTACCAGCGCCTGTACGTCTCCCAGCCCTAGTGGTTTATACTGCGGTTCGCCGCCTCCCACTCTAAAGAGAGGCAGCTGAAACCCAGCGCAACTAGCTTCCCCTTTTTCTGCTTATTTTTTGTTTTTCTCGCAGTGTCACTCCCATCAGACCACGACCCCGTGTCCTCACCTAACCTGCCTTTAGCACCGCCTGACCTTTTCTTCCTGGTCCCTTTAACCTCATCCTGTTTATTCTCTCCTAGTTTGTTCACCTTCTCACTTCTCTCCTCTTACCTCCCGTACTCTCTCTTTGCTCTGGACTTAAACGTTTTCACTTCCTCCTCAGTGTCTGTCTCGCTCTCTGACTTTGCCTTTCTACTCAACTTCCTCTTTTCTCGCTTTCTAGTCAACTGAGCTACTGGCTCGCTGTTCTGTGTGTCTATGCACAACCTTCCCTCTTCTAAGTTCAGTGGTAGGCGACACCGGGTCGTCTTCATATGATGGGGGTTCTATCTCTCCTTCCTTTCTATCCTCCTTAATTCTGCCTCACTCACCATTTGTCGCAATTTCTCTTCTATCTGTCCCTTTTCTTTCTGAGTTGGGTCCATCCTGCCTATGACTATCAGTACATTTGCCACCTGTATACCCAATATCTTCCATTTTCCATTTTCCCGTACCTGGACCCCACCCATCGTCATCTACTTCTCTCTCAAATTCCCCGTCCATTTTCTTACTAGTGTTTATTTATGTGTGAGATCCTAACTCACCCGTTATGTTCGAGGTGCCCCTAAGTCCTCGGGCCTTTCACCCGACTGATTGTCAAGTCTCTTGCTTACAATCTCCACCGTCCCCGTCGGGAAGTGGGGGGGTAGTCAACCCCGGAACAATCACCAATTGCCTCGCCCTCCTGAATTTAAACCAGTCCCACTACGTTCTTCACAGGTTCACAATTTAGTTCACAGCCAATACACAGATTTAGATATAACAGGCTCTGCTTAACTTTTTTATGATGCACCGGTGTTGGAACCTGTGAGTCCTGTATAGGTCAACTGGACCGAGTCGAATTCCTTCTCCTTTATTCCATCTCGGATGAGCCCCCATAATTGTTGAAGTCTAACACTTCCCCGAGTTGGTTTGATGGAAAGGAGAATAACACACCAGGAGTCAGGTCAATACCAATTCCGTATCATCCGTTTATTACAGAAGCTTCTGGAGACAGAGTGTCGCCGCACAATGTCTGAACATGAACAGTCATAACAGCATTATGTATACCTCAAACACGCCTAAAAAAATGGGTTAAGTTAACCAAGCAGTGTGCCATTGGTCCAATTTATGTTCTATACCTTATATGTTTAAGTGCAGCACAAGCGTCATCTTTGCCCTTTATGCTTTATTTCTTGAATTCCCCCAATATGTGTGTGCGTTGTCAATCTGTTTCCTGTGACACACAAGCTAAATCGGCTCTCTCCCCAGCAACAGTCTAAATAAGATTTCCTGCTCTTCTACTTGCAACTTTCAGTTTCAGCATGCCACAGACATTTAATATTTTGCCTCAATGCTCACAAAATTTTAACTACTTATTCAATCAGTATATCCACACCACTACACCCACTACATGCACTACACAACCCGGGCACAGGCCGGTCCAATTAATCCCGGGCGAGCCCCCATGTTACGTGCAACCAATTAAATAAGACACGACAGTCAGAATTTACGGGTATCCCCACCACGGGGTAGTTTAGTTACTAAGTCAAAAAAGAAGCCATAACACACCCATTTACAAACACCTCAAACAACAATCACACCAAGACACGATAGACACAATAGGGAAGGTAGGAGAAGGGATTTTGGGAACGGGGTCCAATCAATGAAAACAATAAAAAGGTCCCTACTCTTCTACACCCCAAATCTTTCCTAGCCCGGTCTAATCCCTAACCAGCTTCCCTAGCTGTTACCAAAACACAGGGGTGACTCCAGCCCGGCTAACCTAGTGTGTAAAACAGAGTGTTATATACGTGCAAAAGTAGACCCATGGGCAGAACTGTTTTTCCCTTCTCCAGGAACCAGGCAGGGTAGTATATAAGAGAACTGGCTGGAACACAAAGCAAAACATAACATAACATAAGATAACAGATGTTGAGAAATCAACCCAATCTTCCAACAAATAATCAAACAACAAAAAGCGCTCTTGAGATAACAAGGCAAACATTATATATACTAGGGTCAATTAGGCCCTCAATCATCTGCAGCTACCAGGACCCCAGGCAAACCACGCCCCTGCTCGTCAGCAGCAACTCTGCGCACCTGGAAATACCAGAAAACTCACACACAAACAGAACATCACTCAATCACATACACATCATATGCACAAGGAAGGAAGGAAGAACATGAATGTAACAGTTTCTTAATTTAATTGGAGGGTGTACTTACTTAGTCCAATGTTCCTTGCTATGCATTTTTGGTTTCACCTGTATCTCGTTGTTCACCTGGCTATTATGTATTTAAGTTTCGTAGTTTAGTTTGGTCTTGTTATGTGTGGCAGGACTCCTTTTAATGTCATGTCTTGAGGTCCGTGACGTCGCCCGGTATGGTGCAGCCGGGGCCCCACCCTGGAGGCAGGCCCGGGGTTGGGGCTCGTATGCGAGCGCCTGGGGGCCCGGCCGGTGTGATGGCAATTTCTAAAATTCCAAAGTTCTATGAAAATGGTAGGTAAGACAGGAGAAATCAATTGCGCAATAAACGGTTTTAATCTTGCTTGCAAGGAGAAAGTATACAGGTTACAAAGTAACGGTGGATAGTTTCTAAATAAAAACATCATTTCGACAGTATTTATTACATAGGAAGAAGGGGTGTGGTAAGATGCTGCCATCTGTTTCATGTCAATCAAACACCTTTCCCTTTGTTCTATCACACACGTCAAATGCTATCTTCCCCCACCTTATCCTTCCTGCAATAATGTTTACCCAAAGGGGCCAACTGACCTTACTGCCCCCTTGCTGTATCTTCTCCTATCCTGTCCTAAAACCCATTGATCTGCATCTGGACAGACAATAGATGTCCCCTATGCAAATACCAGGTCCCACACATTCCTGTACCTATCTTAACAGTGGGACTCAGTCCTTTACTCAGAGAGAATACATTGTGCATAGAAATTTCCACAACAATCCATCCTCTTGATACCATGTCAAACCTTGGTATCAAACCTTAAACAGTTCACTCATTAGGATGTAGACTGCAACAAAACAGTACTCTTTAACAACATGACCCAGTCAATATTATTATCCTTAGTGATTAGAGAACTGAGCAAACTGAAATGTCTGGATCCTCCCTTACATTCTTCTAGATCATTACCTTCCGTATAAACTCCAAGATCACACATTGTCATCATACAGAATCATAACATAATACAGCAAAACTTTTATGTTAAAATCATCATGAACACCTATCACTGAATGCATCCTTCAATTCATCACTGTTACAAAGTTCTCTCATGCCAATTGCTCAATTCGCTGAAAAGTCCTCTCCATGGTTCCATTTGGATGTCCTTCCAAAGTCATCACAACTGTTCTGCTCTTCCAAACGTCAGACAGTCAGTTATGAACCATTTCTTTGACAGGTCGATGTAACAGAACGAAAAAGTCAGATGTATATTCCAAGGTGTTGTCCTTCATAGCTCAAATGCAGACACCGCTCTTGTTGTCTCCATTCTAGCTGCTTTATCAGCCAGGCCAGGAGAATCTGTGTGTTCTCCTTTGTGAACTCCAAGATGACCAGTTTTAGCTAAAGGTTCTAGAGCTAAAGGCCATGTAGAAAGTGACTGGTTACTAGCACCCGAAAATTCACTTTTCCCTCAGTGACTTCAATTCACTGTGTCTAACCTTCAAACACTGCAATCCTCGTGTAGCGTGTCGTCGACCCCAGGTTCCTCTCTCAGCTACCTGGACAGCAGATGAGATGTACCTGGTATGGACCCAATCAGCGTTGCATGATGTTGTGCAGTAGATCTTTCCTACGCCTCCATCCTCTCGGTCGGAGGTTGCCTTCTCCATCACATTGCAGAACCAGCAGGACTCAAATCAGTTCAGCTCACAGGAACTCAGCATCCTGTAGACGTGCAGCACCTAGACGTGCAGCGAGCCAGAGTCGACTCCTCTCTCAGCTGTAGGACAGTCTGTCTGTGTGTCTGTGAGATCCATCTCACCTCAGCCACCTCACAGTTGTCCTTTTAAGCCAAGCTCAGTCTCTCTCTGGGCTCCAACAAGTCCTCTGTTGCCGAATCGCTTTCAAGTGTTCTGTATCTGAATGTGTGAATTATCCTTGAGAAGATTAGTTCCAACTGCACAGTACATCATCACATATGTCCATCACGTTAGCTTGTTGCATCTCGCTGATACATTAGAACCACACACTATCAAACACTCAAACCCTATATTTCCAATATCTCTCTACTTCTTCTCTCCATCTCTCCAAATAGAGTAGAACAGTTGAAATCAATAACAGTATCATTAAAACATTAACATCTCTGGTGCTTCTGTTCTGCTAGTGTAGCAAAATAACAATTCCACTCTTTTCTATAGTTGGTGTAACAACCAACACAAAGAACAGAAGAACACAATTTCACATTACTGTTCCAAAAACTCATCAGTTAAGATAGTTTACTTACATTGAAGTACCATTCTCTAATAGTAGTTCATGAACAATTCTCAGTTCACCTATATAATTTACATCTGATTGTGTTGTATTGGAACTACAATCAAATTCACCCACTGTTTCACATAAAGGACCAAATACCTCATTTCAAATCAAACATTTCACACCATCTTGAAGGTCAGCTAACATAACTGTTATTTAGCCTAATTTCTCTACAAGATGAACTCAGTGTGAATTCTCCAAGTTTCTTCTTATTATCCTAGCACATCAAAAACACTCTGAAATCCTGTCATAAATCATGACCCCCCCTTTTTACTCCTTTACCACCACAGGGCTCTCCCTGGAGTGGGGGGTGGTCTACTAACCTAAGGATAACAGACCCTGGTCTTGGAGGATTGTCACCTTATCACTAAGGGACACTGTTGTTATCTTGAAACACCCCAGGCATTGACAATAGTAAAACAACCTTTTTTCTCTTCATTCACCTCAAAGAAACGTCTGTTAACCATTAACTTTCCAATGATTGCTTACTAGGACTGAACTTAAATTAGAATACCCAATTTTGATAATGTCTGTTTCTCTTCTAAAGAGTCCAAACAAGTTAAAATCCATCTCAAACTGTCAGTGAGTGGAGTGCTACAGTGGGTCTGTACCTCTCTTTATGCAATTTAGACTATGTAAGACTTCTCAACTTGTTTACCAGAAATATAACTTGATGCAGAATTATTTTCTCAATATCAATTAAAACATGGCAACATTTTGTAAACATGTAAGAAATAACTAAATGTGCTCCCTGCACGTTTCTACCCACTTATTCCATAATGCATGAGATTAATATGATTACTTCAAATCAAATATTAAACTAACTGAACAGTAACACACCCATCAAATTAGTTATTGCTTAGCTAAACCATTTCAAAATGGTAAGATGTATTCTACTCAACCATACCCATGTTAGATTTCAAATAAAACATACATTTCAAAAACCCAATTTGACAAACTAGATTATTCACTTTAAGTACCTATTTAATTTGCTTTGAGAAAACGGCCTCCAGCGGCCCACAGCATTTCCACGTTCACAACGAAAAAGTCCACAGAGCTTATGACTCCAACGATGCAGTGTCCCGATCGGGCCTCCAAAGAGACCCACCTATCGGTCCAGCTGAACTCCGCGGGGTGGGGTGACGGGCGATCAGAGGAGAACGAGCCATCTAACCTGAGCAAAAAAACTACAACACAGATCAATATACTCCACACTGTCTACACACCGTAGCCTACGCTTTCCAAACACCTTTTCATACGTTACCACGGCCATCTACCTCCAATCAGCCCGACAGGCCGCGCATCCATCGCCGAATGAAAACACCAGTCGCCGGAAAACCTAATAACACTCAAAGAAACATTGTTCACATGTCCAAACACCATATACGTCAGTGATAATTTTTGCCGGTCCAGCGTAAACACGAGAGACCGGCAAAGATTTACTGTCGCACGTCCCCATGTTTCAGATTTACCCAGTAAATCTACTTTATACTCAACACAACCAGAAAGCGAAGTCAAGCTCGTCAGCCCACAAATGAGATTTTAAAAAGGTCCAACCTTTTACTGCAGATTTTAAACTATAAAGTCCAACTTTAAGTTTTTAGACCGAATTGCGTTCTTGCCTCCAAATTCAATTTCCGCAGGAAACCTGTACTGATCAAGCACGAGTCACAGCTCCCGTCAGGCACTCTTTCTCAGCCCGTCAAAGGATAAGCCTTTTCTGGACGATACTAGAATTCCAGAGCTTTCTCTGGCCGTGCACGGTTAACCTGTTAGGAAAGGGACTCAAACCGATCAGGATTAGGCTCCCGGACGTGCCCCCAAATTGTGATGGCAATTTCTAAAATTCCAAAGTTCTATGAAAATGGTAGGTAAGACAGGAGAAATCAATTGCGCAATAAACGGTTTTAATCTTGCTTGCAAGGAGAAAGTATACAGGTTACAAAGTAACGGTGGATAGTTTCTAAATAAAAACATCATTTCGACAGTATTTATTACATAGGAAGAAGGGGTGTGGTAAGATGCTGCCATCTGTTTCATGTCAATCAAACACCTTTCCCTTTGTTCTATCACACACGTCAAATGCTATCTTCCCCCACCTTATCCTTCCTGCAATAATGTTTACCCAAAGGGGCCAACTGACCTTACTGCCCCCTTGCTGTATCTTCTCCTATCCTGTCCTAAAACCCATTGATCTGCATCTGGACAGACAATAGATGTCCCCTATGCAAATACCAGGTCCCACACATTCCTGTACCTATCTTAACAGTGGGACTCAGTCCTTTACTCAGAGAGAATACATTGTGCATAGAAATTTCCACAACACCGGGCTCAGCCCAAAGGAGCGACGTGGGGCCGCCTTCCCGTGGGCTCACCACCTGCAGGAGGGACCATAAGGGGCCGGTGTGGAGAGGATCGGGCGGCAGTCGAAGGCGGGAGCCTAGACAACCCAATCCCAGGACACGGAAACTAGCTCTAGGGACGTGGAACGTCACCTCGCTGGCGGGGAAGGAGCCTGAGATTGTGCGTGAGGTTGAGAGGTTCCAACTAGAGGTAGTCGGGATCACCTCTACGCATGGCTTGGGGTCCACATCCCTAGAGCTTGGGGTCCTAAGGGCTGTCAGGTCCCTGTATGACCGAAGCAGGAGCTTGGTCCGCATTGCCGGCAGTAAGTCAGACTTGTTCCCAGTGCATGTTGGACTCCGGCAGGGCTGCCGGTTCTGTTCATAATTTTTATGGACAGAATTTCTAGGTGCAGCCAGGGGCCGGAGGGTGTCAGGTTTGGGGACCACACGATTTCGTCTCTGCTCTTTGCGGATGATGTTGTCGTGTTGGCGCATTCATACCAGGACCTTCAACATGCACTGGGACAGTTTGCAGCCGAGTGTGAAGCGGTTGGGATGAAAATCAGTACCTCCAAATCCGAGGCCATGGTACTCATTCGGAAAAGGGTGGCTTGCCCACTTCAGGTTGGTGGAAAGTGCCTGCCTCAAGTGGAGGAGTTTAAGTATCTAGGGATCTTGTTCACGAGTGAGGGAAAGATGGAACGGGAGATTGACATACAGATTGGTGCAACTTCTGCAGTAATGCGGTCAATGTATAGGTCTGTCATGGTGAAGAAAGAGCTGAGCCGCAAGGCGAAGCTCTCGATTTACCAGTCAATCTACGTTCCTACTCTCACCTATGGTCATGACCGAAAGGACAAGATCCCGGATACAGGCAGCCGAAATTAGCTTTCTCCGCAGGGTGGCTGGGCGATCCCTTAGAGATAGGGTGAAAAGATCCATCACCCGGGTAGAGGGACTATGTCTCCCGGCTGGCCTGGGAACACCTCGGTGTTCCCCCGGAAGAGCTGGAGGAAGTGTCTAGGGAGAGGGAAGTCTGGGCATCTCTGCTTAGACTGCTGCCCCCGCGACCAGGCCCCAGATAAGCGGAAGAAAATGATGATGATGATGATGATGTTTTCTGTGTCTACATAAACCTATGAAGCCTGAGAAGGGGAACTCTAGGATCTGGCAGCCTTGCAAGTTCTTGGTAAGATAGTAGGTGAGGTAGCAGGATCTCTGGGATGGTTACACCGTCTTGATGATGGTTTAGAGGACCTTCCCAATCCACACCATACTCTTTGTTTTTCTAATAATCGAGGGGGGAATTCTTATTTAACACAAACAGTTAAATTTCCCCATGTCATAATAAAAAGGTAATGTTTTGAAAGTAGGCCTAAACACTAATGACACTGATAAACGTAAAAACTTTTTTTTTTTAAATCCAGCAAACTTATTTCCAGATTTTTATGTATAAATATCATGTAATGTTTAAACTATTGCATACAGTGCCTTGCGAAAGTATTCGGCCCCCTTGAACTTTTCGACCTTTTGCCACATTTCAGGGTTTAAACATAAAGATATAAAACTGTCATTTTTTGTGAAGAATTAACAACAAGTGGGACACAATCATGAAGTGGAACGAAATTTATTGGATATTTCAAACCTTTTTAACAAATAAAAAACTGGAAAATTGGGCGTGCAAAGTTATTCAGCCCCCTTTAATTAATACTTTGTGGCGCCACCTTTTGCTGTGATTACAGCTGTAAGTCGCTTGGGGTATGTCTCTATCAGTTTTGCACATCGAGAGACTGAAATCTTTGCCCATTCCTCCTTGCAAAACAGCTCGAGCTCAGTAAGGTTGGATGGAGAGCGTTTGTGAACAGCAGTTCAGTTCTTTCCACAGATTCTCGATTGGATTCAGGTCTGGACTTTGACTTGGCCATTCTAACACCTGGATATGTAGATTTTGCTTTATGTTTTGGATCATTGTCTTGTTGGAAGACATCTCTGTCCCAGTCTCAGGTCTTTTGCAGACTCCATCAGGTTTTCTTCTAGAATGGTCCTGTATTTGGCTCCATCCATCTTCCCATCAATTTTAACCATCTTCCCTGTCCCTGCTGAAGAAAAGCAGGCCCAAACCATGATGCTGCCACCACCATGTTTGACAGTGGGGATGGTGTGTTCAGGGTGATGAGCTGTGTTGCTTTTACGCCAAACATAACGTTTTGCATTGTTGCCAAAAAGTTCGATTTAGGTTTCATCTGACCAGAGCACCTTCTTCCACATGTTTGGTGTGTCTCCCAGGTGGCTTGTGGCAAACTTTAAACAACACTTTTTATGGATATCTTTAAGAAATGGCTTTCTTCTTGCCACTCTTCCATAAAGGCCAGATTTGTGCAGTATACGACTGATTGTTGTCCTATGGACAGAGTCTCCCACCTCAGCTGTAGATCTCTGCAGTTCATCCAGAGTGATCATGGGCCTCTTGGCTACATCTCTGATCAGTCTTCTCCTTGTATGAGCTGAAAGTTTAGAGGGACGGCCGGGTCTTCGTAGATTTGCAGTGGTCTGATACTCCTTCCATTTCAATATTATCGCTTGCACAGTGCTCCTTGGGATGTTTAAGGCTTGGGAAATCTTTTTGTATCCAAATCCGGCTTTAAACTTCTCGACAACAGTATCTCAGACCTGCCTGGTGTGTTCCTTGTTCTTCATGATGCTCTCTGCGCTTTAAACAGACCTCTGAGACTATCACAGAGCAGGTGCATTTATACGGAGACTTGATTACACACAGGTGGATTCTATTATCATCATTAGTCATTTAGGTCAACATCCTCACTGAACTTCTGGAGAGAGTTTGCTGCACTGAAAGTATAATAATAATAATGAATAATTTTGCACGCCCAATTTTTCAGTTTTTTATTTGTTAAAAAGGTTTGAAATATCCAATGAATTTCGTTCCACTTCATAATTGTGTCCCACTTGTTGTTGATTCTTCACAAAAAATTTCAGTTTTATATCTTTATGTTTGAGGCCTGAAATTGCTAAATGTCGAAAAGTTCAAGGGGGCCGAATACTTTCGCAAGGCACTGTATATATATATTGTCTTAATGCCTGTTCAGTAGTATGTGCATTCACCTCTGGAGGTTGGAGCATCCAGAGTTGCAGAGGAGGTCTGCTTGACTCTGTCCTCAGGCTGTGATGGTTCCATGCTTTCAACTGTTGCTGGTTTTGTGGGAGGAAACAGCTGTGCCGAAGGTAAATGTGTAAATGTGGACTCCCACTGGTCTCCAAAGTGTGGAAGAGGATGTAGAACAAATCCAGAACATTCAGAAATACATCCCTCCACAGTCTTTCAATTCTGTTTGAAAGACAAGTAAATTAATTAGTTATTCTATAAAAATAACTAGTATAATAAACTAGATAACTAGGCAAACCTTGTTGGGTTTAGATTGCCAATAGCTAACCCCTAGCCTGGTTGCATCCTCTAATGCCAAAAGTTGTATTCATTTCTTCATTTATTCAGTTGATGGATCAATATAGATTGATACCTTCCTCTGATTATGGACTGATCGACCTGTGATGTGTGAATGGCGATCTGTTTCCCTTTGGTGGATCATGAACTGGGCCAACTGGATGTTTTCTCCACCATTGTCTGATCTTACACGCGATGGTAACCCATATTGCTGCATTGCTGCCAAAAAGCTATCGAAAACATTTTGTGGCAACATTAAGGTGAACTATAAGCTGACTGAAACCATCCACCTCTGTGGACAACGATCCTCCATCTATTGAGAAAATAAGATTACTAGTGATACACTCTGCATCATAATCTCAAAGAAGAAGTCAATTTGAAAGGAGCATTAAAGGTTCCAAATCACACTAGAGCCTAGAAGGTAGGCCTAAGGTCTACCTGATCAACATATGGTTTCCGTCAAATTGCCTGAGACTGTTAGGCCCTGGCACATTGTATTTTCACCTTCGGAGTGTGGGCATGGCCAGTCTCTGGAAAAGGGAACCCTGAGGATCAACTCTTCTCAGAGACTCCTCAACACAAAATCCTATATGGCCAAATACACTAAAGAGATTTAAGAAAGGCTATCTATTATTAAAATAAAACAAGTTGATGGTCAGTGGCAGCTTTCATTCTGCTAGCCTACTATTGTATTTTCTTTATATTGGTGCATATTTAAAGCTGTGGCCTTTGAGATGTTTAATAGAGACATATCAGGCTGACTAACTTTCTTACTTTGAATTCGAATTCCCCTTGACTTTAAGTGCACAACCATAATCCACACTCCACTGTTGGGGTGTGCCCGATGTATCTCCATCACGGTGTTGTCGAGTTCTGAATCTGTCATAAATGCATTCAAATCCATCAACCTACAAAGAACAATATAATAATAACATCTTAATTAATTTTAGCGGTTCTGAAAGGGGGCATGCTTTAACTAATTAACTTCTGTATGGTATATCTAGTAGGGCTTTATGTTAAATTTGTTAATTTCATCCTTCATCCTTTCATACTTATGTTAGGCTAAGTCTAGCAAAAATACACAACACAACTAATTTAATTCCACACACCCATAATCATCTATCCTATGACAAATCATACCTACCTTAATCTATGCCGTTGCATTCTTCTCTGAATGGTTCTTGTGCTGACTAATAGTGCAATGTCCTGGTTAGTCTGTCCTGATGAAACATGGCATCGCAATTCCAAGTTATGGCTGAACCAATTGCCTTTGCCCAGCAAGTTGCCGCTGATGAAAATAGATTTGCACTGTTTCTAGATTATGCCATGCTACTTCATCAAAATCAGCATCATTCAAAGCTGACACCTCACAAATACTCTCAGTAATATCTTCAATTTAATCAAAAATATGAGGCAATGATAATGTTGATTGTTCAATTTTGTCAGCTAGAACCCATGTATCTCTTTGAATATGACTATATGTCCCCATTAACGATATTTAGGAATGACATGGTCTCACAGGAAATCTCAGAAGACAGCTAAACCGTATTTAAATGTAATCATACTGACATCTACTGGTTAGATGAATATGGCAGTATTAGTCTTAGCAGACCATATTAGTCGAGTGTCTGTTGCCCAGAATTATTAGCCAATTGTGTATCAGACATTTTAGACATGCCCTTCTCATTATCATGTGAGGCGAGAATAAAAAAAATGTGAAGAGGATATTAGTAAAAGTGGAAATGTGGAAATATATAAATGAATAAACTTTGTTAGGACTGAGAAAATAGTAAATGTGATGTATTGAAAAATAAAAAGGGCCAGTAAATGATAAATGGTTTAGTAAAATAAATGTAATGTATTTAATTTTCCATACTATATGCCCATGCCCTACCAAAGTCAACATATTTTTACAGTAAGAATAGGGAGGGTATTTTCCAAATAAATTAAAATCTGGAAAATTATTTGTTTCATTGTTGCCACCTGTAATAGTCTTTTGATCATCAAAATTAAACAATTCTAAGATAAATAGCTCATTGCTCATTCATTGACCTTTGAAAATGATCATTTCTGTTCTGTCCCCATCATTATCTTATAACAAGCAAAAGGTGAATTCATTATTATGCTCTGCACTGGAGAAGACTGATAAACTTCCATTCAGTTATATTTTCCATACAATTAGGCTACATTTCTTATATTCTGAAAAAGTCCAACAACTACCTAGTTTGATTGTTTGGTGCTTAAGGTGTTGTACTGCTCTGATAGTGTCAGACTTTTGAAGTATCCATATTTATCTTATGCAGAAAATTTTATTATAATACCAATTGAGGTAAATGTCCTGACAACTATTGCAATATAACATGGAAGTCAATTCAGTTTGACCAAAAAGTGGCAGCATAATAGCCTTAACAATAGTCTGTGGCACTGCTCAGGTGTTATGAGTGCCCAGGTTGCTCTGATAGTGGCCTTCAGCTCTTCTGCATTGTTGGGTCTGGTGTATCGCATCTTCCTCTTCACAATACCCCATAGATTTTCTATAGGGTTAAGGTCAGGCGAGTTTGCTGGACAATTAAGAACAGGGATACCATGGTCCTTAAACCAGGTACTGGTAGCTTTGGCACTGTGTGCAGGTGCCAAGTCCTGTTGGAAAATGAAATCTGCATCTCCATAAAGTTGGTCAGCAGCAGGAAGTGTGGAGTGCTCTAAAACTTCCTGGTAGATGGCTGCGTTGACCTTGGACCTCAGAAAACACAGTGGACCAACACCAGCAGATGACATGACATGGCACCCCAAACCATCACTGGCTGTCAAAACTTTACAATGAACTTCAAGCAACGTGGATTCTGTGCCTCTCCTCTCTTCCTCCAGACTCTGGGACCTTGATTTCCAAAGGAAATGCAACATTTACTTAAATCAGAGAACATAACTTTGGACCACTCAGCAGCAGTCCAGTCCTTTTTGTCTTTAGCCCAGGCGAAACGCTTCTGACGCTGTGTCTTGTTCAAGAGTGGCTTGACACAAGGAATGCGACAGCTGAAACCCATGTCTTGCATACGTCTGTGCGTGGTGGTTCTTGAAGCACTGACTCCAGCTGCAGTCCACTCTTTGTGAATCTCCCCCACATTTTTGAATGAGTTTTGTTTCACAATCCTCTCCAGGGTGCAGTTATCCCTATTGCTTGTACACATTTTTCTACCACATCTTTTCCTTCCCTTCGCCTCTCTATTAATGTGCTTGGACACAGAGCTCTGTGAACAGCCAGCCTCTTTAGCAATGACCTTTTGTGTCCTGCCCTCCTTGTGCAAGGTGTCAATGGTCATCTTTTGAACAGCTGTCAAGTCAGCAGTCTTCCCCATGATTGTGTAGCCTACAGAATTAGACTGAGAGACCATTTAAAGTCCTTTGCAGGTGTTTTGGGTTAATTAGCTGATTAGAGTGTGGCACCAGGTGTCTTCAAAATTGAACCTTTTCACAATATTCTAATTTTCTGAGATACTGAATTTGGGGTTTTCATTAGTTGTCAGTTATAATCATCAAAATTAAAATAAATAAACACTTGAAATATATCAGTCTGTGTGGAATGATTGTATACATTATACAAGTTTCACTTTTTGAATGGAATTACTGAAATAAATAAACTTTTTGATGATATTCTAATTTTATGACCAGCACCTGTATATACGTTGAAAAGAAATTAGCAATCTGGCTAGTAGTTGCTTCAATGCTAAAACCCGCTTTAATTTGCTTTGTATCTTTACAACAATGGGCATACAGGCAAGTGAAGTTACTACAAACCAATTGGTATTTTTAATTGGTATGTATGAGCTATTCTGCCGAATCGGTGCCATTTGCATGTTGCAGCTTTTCAAAATTAAATTGTATTCATTATCTTTTTAGCTCAGCACAGTATCACACATGTTTAACTATACAAATTGTGTTATGGTCAATCTCAGGCAATTTCGTAATTGTTTTTACAAGGTTTCTTAATGGAAGATGGTTACATTTTTCTCAGTCCTGTTACAAAAACTCTGAGAACTGTTTAAATATCAATTAAAAGTCATGTATGATGGCTATTCCATTGATTAGAACTCCTAGGTAAGGCAGAGATCAAAATACTCTTTAACACAAATACAGTTTATTAATATGTGCAAATAGAGACAGAAAGACACTAACATGAGATCAGTGACAGTCTGTCTGCCATACAGTTCAGAAACACCTCCTTTTGTATGAACAAGAAGGTGGAATAACATAAATGACCTTTGAGCATCACATGACTATAGTCTTAATCAGCCTAGACTTGTTCCCTCATTTAAGAGGGTATTTTATAATTGGTTACATGTTCAGAAACTGTATATCTGCAGCTAAAAAGTCACAACATATGCAGGCAAATAAATTTCAAACACCAAGTAACTTTTTTTATTCTTAAGGGAGATAAATCATGTGATTTATCTTGCAATTGTTTAAATGATGGACCAAACATAATCGAAAAATAAGTTGTTTATTTTTTTTTATAAAAACTATTAAATAACAGGAATGAACATTGGGTAACAGGAATGAGCACTGAGTAACAGGAATGAGTGCTTGTGTGTGAGAATAATTGGATGTCACACAACTTCCTTCAAATAAACAAAGATAAAACAGAGGTCATTATATATCAAAAAAGACCAACATAAATAGCAACATAAAAGCTGTTAAAATTGTGTGTGCTTGCTTTTGCAAGAGTGTGTTTGTATGTGAGCTTGTGCTTGTGTGACTGCATCTTTTTCCAATCTTTCTCAATCCAGTGTCTTTTTTCTTTTGACCATCTTAATCTTTGCTTTTTATTGGCCAGTCTGAGATACAGCTTTTTCTTGGTAACTCTGCCTAGAAAACCAGCATTTCAGACTTGCCTCTGCAATGTTGACATTGTGACTGGTGTTTTGAGTTATTATTTACTCCTCAAGTTGAAGGCCTTTGAGGTGTCTGTTTCTCAAACCAGACACTCAAATGTTTTTGTCCGCTTACCCAGTTGTGCACCGACCGGTACCTCCCATTCCTCTTTCACCTCTGGTTAGGGCCAGTTTGTGCAGTTCTGTGAGAGGAGTAGTACACAGCATTGTATGAGATCTTCAGTTTCCTGGCAATTTTTCACATGGAATAGCCTACATTTCTCAGAACAAGAACAGACTGATGAGTTTCAGAAGAAATGTATTTGTTTCTGGCCATTTTGAGCCTGTAACACAATTGCTCGTTCCCAACCCTAGGACCATGGGTTTCAACACCCTTTGCAACTGGATCCTGAACTTCCTGATGAGAAGGCCCCAGGTGGTGAGAATGGGCAACCTCACCTCCTCTGCCCTCACCCTGAGCTTTGGAGCCCCTTAGTGCTGTGTACTCAGTCCATTCCAATACTCACGTATTAACTCCAACATCACCCTTAAGTTTGCGGAAGACACCACCATCTTGGATCTCATCTCCAACAACAATGAGATCTAAATCAATCAATCAATCAAATGTATTTATAAAGCCCTTTTTACAACAGCAGTTGTCACAAAGTGTTTACAGAGACACCTGGCCTTAAACGAAGCTCCCGTTCCACCACATCCCAAAGATGCTCTATTGGGTTGTAACAAGTGGTTATTTCAGTCAAAGTTGCTCTTCTATCAGCTTGAATCAGTCGGCCCATTCAGGACCACACCCCTAAATGCATTGAAGCAACTGTGATTGGTTGATTAGATAATTGCATTGATGAGAAATTGAACAGGTGTTCCTAATAATCCTTCAGGTGAGTGTAGAGCACATAAATCACACAGAACTTTAGCAACTCTCTCAAAACAGAAAATGATTCAATCCAATAAGCATTCAATTTTATATGGTTTGGAGTTGGAAAATGTGCATAGAAACAATAATACAATCAGAATACTCACTAATAATTGTGCATGCATTGTATAGGCACTACTACACTTATATTTATTACATTTAAGATTCCTATTCATACTGTCCATATTCCCATTTCTACATTCTCTGTGATTGCTGCTAATTTCTATTATGCCCATTTTTTGCTTAATATATTTCTTAACACTAGAACCGCCTAGCCTTTCAGACAAACAGTATCAGCCAGACCCAAATGCTATTTCTCGAACAGCCAAGCTTCCCCAGAGGGAGGTTCCGTGACAGAGAAGCTACTGTAAATCATCTTTTGATCATCCTTTTACTCTGCCAATCGAATTTACAAATAGATTTAATTGAATAATACACTGCAATGTTTTTACTTGAAGAGAGGGTACATATCCTTGGATCTATAAATCTTATTTCTATGAATAGGCTGTAGCCTGTGTGCTATTCATTATTCGAAATGTATTGTGTTCATCAAGTAACCGTGCTTTAGGCCTATGTACGGCTATTCATGTGTATATCCTTTGATCGGCACAAACTGGTCGATAATGTCTCTTATTTTACCTTGTACATCATCAAAATGAGATCAAAATGATGAAAACTAAATGGATTTATCTTAGAATTCTTAGAAATAATCGTTCTTTGTATTATTTTCTTAATCGTTTTTTTCGTATGATTAGACCTTCAAAACAAACACATTCTTGTATTTTTGAAATTCATTAACCATTTAAAACAAACCAATTCTGTAATTCATAATTTTTTTAACTATTAAATATAGTTTGAAAGACGACCCAGTAGATTAACTGATGCTCTGGCTGGATGGTGATGCTGCGGAGGAGAATGTGTATGCTAATAGGGATGATTCATATAACAAGGATGTGAAACTGCATTTGGCTTTGATGGATACTGGGGGTCTGAAAAGCCTGGCTGTTCTCATATTAACTAATAGTGGTGTCCATTATGTTTTGATTTAAATTGAATAACATATGTTGGTTGTTTTTATGGTCTCCTAAACGATGAGGAGGACAGAAATGGTACTCTGGCAGTGATTAATGAAAATTTGATCTGAAAATCTACTTTTTAAATAGTAATGTTTCATTCTTACAGGTAGGTATTTTACATTGAGATTGTATGAGTTCAGAGCTGTCTCCATCTTTATGAGGGAGGGCACAACTTATGTAATGATGTTCAGTGCAACTGCTGTTTCTTTTTGTTTCCCCTTTTGAACCAAATGATCGATTGAAGACCAACCTCAGATACTTCTTAGGGAACCAGAACTCATCACAATTTAACATAACCGCAAGCTCTGACAAAAAAGGATCAACACTGCCTCTAGGCTGCATCATGTCCTAAATGTACTGTAACCAATTAAATAAACAAGTGCAAATTCATGCCACTGGTTGAGTCAGTCCACCCCTTCGTTTGGCACAGAGTTTACAGAGCACAGGAACTAATGTGCAGCTAAACTGCTGCTGCAGTGAAACAAAAAGTTTACCACCCACCACATATCTTCCCTCATTTATACGGGGTACAGTCACTGCAAGAGAGTTACAGAAAGTGCTCAACCTTATATTAAATAGCGGAAGATTGTGGGATGAAAAAACGGTCTCCGGTATGTAGTGTTTGACACAAGACTCACTGACATGGCATTTTCCAAGATTAAGAATCTTAAAATAAACCAATTGACATGCTAGGAACCCATCTGTGGACTACTGTTGTCTAACACCACACACCAGACGGCTGTTGGCAGATGAAAGACAACCTCTTGTAATTCTTTCCAAAAATGACAACTTTTTAGCTTGATGATACTCATCTAGTTAATCTCACTTTTAGCACTGTAATTTACTGTATGCTTTTTCTATGTTGTTGCTAGCCTAAGCTAAGCACTGAGGTCATCGCCAGTCGCATTTCCACAAAAATATATTATAATAGTGGAATCAACATCTTCCCTGCTGGTAAATAGATTACAGATCAGATGTTTGTGGATAAACAACATTAACATTAAAGACTATCACCATGTGGATTCTTCATTCTACCACTTATACAATATATAAGGAGAGAGAAAACACAATAATAATTTTTTTTGTAAGAAAACCAGGAGAATATTTTACCAGATTAGAAAATCATTGTACCAATTTCCAATTCCTAACTAGGTTTCAAACGTACCCACTCGTGCTAGCAAACAGCTCAGCACCGAACAGACAGGTACCACGTGGTGGGCCTTGGTTAAGGCCTACCTACATTGTCGTGAGACCCCCCTTGAGGCCTTACGGTTTTAAACATTATCATCAACGTAATAAATACGTTTAACTCAAAATTACATAGCAAACATGACAAAGCACAACACAACAAGTTATTTCTTGAATACCTATTAAAGCATTACAGAAAACAGACTATTTCGAAGGCCTATTAAAACATGCTATATAACATCCAAGTGCTTCTCAAACTACATGTAATATTCAATTAAATAAGCTTGGTTATTACCGAGGAAGGTGATCAGGTTTCCTTGATAAGTTCCAGCGTCATTTAATGGTTAGGTACGATACATTTTAGGAAATAAACATTTAAGATCTCTGAATCAATAATTACGAAAGGTCACGTCAGTTCCTAGTATCGTCCATGATTCCAGGATCCCATAAGAGAGTCTCCATCTTGAAACTACTGTCAGTCGGCCAGGTGGTCAAACAGAATACGTTTTTCTCAATTTCGATTGTCTCCTTTCCCGCCTTTCCACTGTTGTCCTTTCTCAGCCATCTTAACTTTCCTTTGTCCTCTCTCTTCGTATGTACCAAAGTCTCCATCTGTCCATATACAACGTCCTCGGAATCCATCTTGTTTAGCCGCAAAAAGTTATTTTTGTTGTCCATTTCGACTCCATGTATTGTTGTTAATTATCCATTTTATTCTTGATGGTGTCCTATTCGCGCCATGTTCGTTAAATATGAACGTGTCATGCCAGAGGCTGCTCTCCTCTACCCGTCGTATTTGTACAACTGGACGGCATTATATTTAACTTGTACATTAAGTCACAGTATAATCGCCTAAAGTAATTAACATTGTCAACGAAATCCAGTTCAGCGCTTCTCCAATTTATCCACCCCTGGAAATTTTTGCACAAATTTATTTGTGGCCTATTCAGGGACTATCCAGGTCTTCTCTCCTATTTATCCACCCCTAAAGATATTTTACACGTTGTAATTCGTGGCCTAGTCAGGGAGTAACTAGATCTCCTATCAGTACCTGTGCTCTTGTATTACTCGATTTGTTCGTTAAATTATTTGGATTTCAGACTCATCAACTTTTCAGCTGTTCACAAGAAAGAGGAACAAAGACCAACTCCCTTGTGGGTGCGCGCAGCCAGCTTCGTCTCAGGATCTCCAGCAAAAAACAGTAATTTTTGGTAAAATTTAAATCTCCAACCATACAGCTCACAGCACCAAAGTGTTAGAAATCGGCAGTTACGTATAGTGGTCAAATAATGTAGAACCCATATCAAATCGAGGGAGAAGTTTGCTCAAGTTTATTGGAAAATTGCAGCCCAGATGTCATTCGGTGAACGTTCCATTATCTTCTCACTATAAATATAGTTGCAGGTAGCTTATACATTAAGGGTGTTTCTACCTAGCAAAGAGCAAGTTTCCAAGACAGTAAACCCCAAGCCAAATGGTCAATGTAAACATTCCTGTGGTTATCAGAGCGCAACCTACAGAGAGATAATCTAAACAGAGAGGTTTCTGTTGTTTCTCATTATCTAGGCACATTCACTTCCAATGAAACATACCTTCATATTGTAATTGTTAATGCTCAGATTCCACGTGACTGATGTGAGAACTGCTTTAAATGTGGGCAAGCATGGACACTCAAAAAGCGGCAAAACTAAGTAAGGAAGCTAAATGGAAAAACTGAACCGATGAAAATATCACTCCACAGTGTCACTGCCAAATGTGCCATCTTGGAGAAATGAACAATGTGACAATGTTCAAGAGTTAGAATCAGAGCATCAGAAGCTAGTGCAGAAAAGCAGAAGTAAAGGTTGTAGCTTGTAAGTTAGAGGGGTCCAGAATGTAAGCCACCTTTCTGATATTTAAGGTATTCCAAATAAATATCTGGTCTTCTTTTTAAATTGCAATTATGAAAAAAAAAATCTGAGTACTTCAAAAAATTATGTATGACTGGCTTGTAGTTTACTACCTGACTTACAAAAATATTTTTTGTTTGCTCAAATATCTCAATCTGTCACTGAGAATTCTGTTGGAATTTTGTTGCAATATTGCAGTGTCTATCAAGGGGAAATGTAATAACCATACGTGAAAATAGGGACATGTATCTAGTTACAAAGTTGCATTCTTTGATGTTCTTCCAACCTTTGAACTTGTCACATAGTTCCCAGGCTTGTCTTGTTTATGGATGTTACAATTTGCATTGCATTCTACAGTTGCTGGTCATAAAATTTGAATATCATAAAGAATTTGATTTATTTCAGTAATTCCATTCATAAAGTGAAACTTGTATATTATATTCATTCATTACACACAGACTGATATATTTCAAATGTTTATTTCTTTTAATTGTGATGATTATTACTGACAACTAGTGAAAATCCCAAATTCAGTATCTCTGAAAATTAGAATGTTAATTAAAACCAATACAAAAAAAAGATGTAAAGAAATGTTGGCCAACTGAAAAGTATGAACATGAAAAGTATGAGCATGTACAGCACTCAATACTTAGTTGGGGCTCCTTTTGCCTGAATTACTGCAGCAAAGCGGCGTGGCATGGAGTCGATCAGTCTGTGGCACTGCTCAGGTGTTATGAGAGCCCAGGTTGCTCTGATAGTGGCCTTCAGCTCTTCTGCATTGTTGGTTCTGGCGTATCGCACCTGGCACCTGTGTGCAGGTGCCAAGTCCTGTTGGAAAATGAAATCTGCATCTCCATAAAGTTGGTCAGCAGCAGGAAGCGTGAAGTGCTCTAAAACTTCCTGGTAGACGGCTGCGTTGACCTTGGACCTCAGAAAACAAAGTGGACCAACACCTGCAGATGACATGGCACCCCAAACCATCACTGACTGTGGAAACTTTACACTGGACTTCAAGCAACGTGGATTCTGTGCCTCTCCTCTCTTCCTCCAGACGCTGGGACCTTGATTTCCAAAGGAAATGCAAATTTTACTTTCATCAGAGAACATAACTCAGCAGCAGTCCTTTTTGTCTTTAGCCCAGGCGAAAAAAATCTCCTTTTTTATGATATTCAAATTTTATCACCCCTAATATCTTTAGGGGTGCTCTATAAACTGAGCTATGATAGACTTACATTGGCAACAGGACATATATTATGTTTGGTTTTGAATGTTGCAAGTGCCTAGTGAAATACACTCACCTAAAGGATTATTAGGAACACCTGTTCAATTTTTCATTAATGCAATTATCTAATCAACCAATCACATGGCAGTTGCTTCAATGCATTTAGGGGTGTGGTCCTGGTAAAGACAATCTCCTGAACTCCAAACTGAATGTCAGAATGGGAAAGAAAGGTGATTTAAGCTATTTTGAGCGTGGCATGGTTGTTGGTGCCAGATGGGCCGGTCTGAGTATTTCACAATCTGCTCAGTTACTGGGATTTTCACGCACAACCATTTCTAGGGTTTACAAAGAATGGTGTGAAAAGGGAAAAACATCCAGTATGCGGCAGTCCTGTGGGCGAAAATGCCTTGTTGATGCTAGAGGTCAGAGGAGAATGGGCCGACTGATTCAAGCTGATAGAAGAGCAACTTTGACTGAAATAACCACTTGTTACAACCAAGGTATGCAGCAAAGCATTTGTGAAGTCACAACACGCACAACCTTGAGGCTGATGGTCTACAACAGCAAAAGACACCACCAGGTACCACTCATTTCCACTACAAATAGGAAAAAGAGGCTACAATTTGCACAAGCTCACCAAAATTTGACAGTTGAAGACTGGAAGAATGTTGCCTGGTCTGATGAGTCTCGATTTCTGTTGAGACATTCAGATGGTAGAGTCAGAATTTGGCATAAACAGAATGAGAACATGGATCCATCATGCCTTGTTACCACTGTGCAGGCTGGTGGGGGTGGTGTGATGGTGTGGGGGATGTTTTCTTGGCACACTTTAGGCCCCTTAGTGCCAATTGGGCATCGTTTAAATGCCACGGCCTACCTGAGCATTGTTTCTGACCATGTCCATCCCTTTATGACCACCATGTACCCATCCTCTGATGGCTACTTCCAGCAGGATAATGCACCATGTCACAAAGCTCGAATCATTTCAAATTGGTTTCACCTGTGGCTTTTTAAATTGCAATTAGTGTCTGTGTATGAATAGTCAATGGGTTTTTTAGGTCTCACATGGATGCACTGAGCAGGCTAGATGGTGAGCCATGGGGAGCAGAAAAGAACTATCAAAAGACCTGCATAATAAGGTAATGGAACTTTATAAAGATGGAAAAGGATGTATCCAAAGATATCCAAAGCCTTGCAAATGCCAGTCAGTACTGTTCAATCATTTATTGAGAAGTGGAAAATTCAGGGATCTCTTGATACCAAGCCAAGGTCAGGTACTCCAAAAAGGATTACAGCCAAAATTGCCAGAAATATTTTTCGGGATACAAACAAAAACCCACAGGTAACCTCATGAGAAATACAGGCTGCTCTGGGAAAAGACGGTGTGGTTGTTTCAAGGAGCACAATACGACAGTGCTTGAACAAAAATTAGCTGAATGGTTGAGTTGCCAGAAAGAAGCCTTGACTGCGGCAATGCCACAAAAAAGCCTGGTTACAATATGCCCGACAACACCTTGACCTTAATTTGGAGTGACGAGACCAAAATAGAGCTTTATGGTCAAAACCATAAGCGCTATGTTTAGAGAGGGATCAACAAGGCTTATAAGGAACAGAATTACAATACCCACTGTGAAGCGTGGTGGTGGCTCACTGATGTTTTGGTGGTGTGTGAGCTCTAAAGGCACAGGGAATCTTGTGAAAATTGATGGCAAAATTAATATAGCATGTTATCAGAAAATACTGGCAGACTATTTGCATTGTTCTGCATGGGATGCGATTGGATTTCCCAGCACAACAATGACCCTAAGCACAAGGTCAAGTTGACCCTCCAGTATCTACAGCAGAGAAAGGTGAATGTTCTAGAGTGGCCATGGCAATCTCCTGACCTTATTATCATCGAGCCACTCTGGGGAGATCTCAAACGTGCAGTTCCTGCAAGATGACCAAAGACTTTGCATGACCTCGAGGCATTTTGCTTAGACGAATGGACAGCTATACCACCTGCAAGAATTTGGTGCCTCATTACACAAAAATGCATGCTGTCATTGTTGCTAAAGGGGGTAATACACTGTATTAATAACTAAGGGTATGCAGACTTTTGGGTCAGTTCATTTTTTTCTTTGTTGCCATGTTTTGTTTTATGATTGTGCTATTCTGTTATGACCTACAGTTGAATGTGAATCCCATAAGAATCACTGATGTTTTCTTTACAAATGGCACATATATTACCAATTCTCCAAGGGTATGCAAACCTTTGAGCACAACTGTATGCATCATAATGTTGCCTGTGTGGAATCTGAGCATTAACAATTACAATATGTACGTTTCATTGGAAGTGAATGTGCCTAGATTATGAGAACAACAGAAACATCTCTGTTTAGATTATCTCTCTGCAGGTTGCGCTTTACGAACCCCAGGAATGTTCACATTGACCATTTGGCATGGGGGTTACTGTCTTGGAAACCTGATCGTTGCTAGGTAGACACACCCTTCAATGTATATATCAGCTTGTAACCAACATTACAGTGAGAAGATAATGGAACGTTCACCGAATGACATCTGGGCTGCAATTTTTCAATAAACTTGAGCGAACTTCTCCCTCGATTTGATACGGGTTCTACATTTCTAACACCTGGTAGGCCTAAGACTTTGGTGACATCATGTGAAGGCCTTGCCTGATAATGAATGTCACAAGGGCCAGCCTAGGGACAATTACAAGCTTAATTTCTCTTATAAGTGGCCTAGACATTTGTAATTTAAAGTCCTGGACCTTGCTATTCCGTAATGAGACATGATACTTCGACTACACCATTTGGGTTAGATACCTAACATGTAGTCTCTGAAAAGGGATTTATTACATAATAAACATCAAGTTTTGTATAGTCTCGTTCATTTTCTCAGAAATGTTTGTTATTTATATAAGGACTAATAAAAACATTGATTAGATGTGATATATGAAATGTTGCATTGGACACTTATTGGTTACAGTGTTGAATACAAATAAGTGGTAAAAACATAATGGACTTTGAACAATTGAGAACTGTTTAACAATTTTTTAAATAACAATATTACTGAAAGTATGGAGAAATCAAAAAAAAATACAATCCTTCAATCCTTCAAACAAAAATACATTGTGTAATAACAAACCCTGTATCACCCCCCCCCCCCTCCCCCTTTGTAGTTATAACAGCCGCCACTCTTCTGGGGAGGCTTTTCACAAGATTTTGGAATGTCTCTGAGGGAATTTGTGCGCATTCAGCTAAAAGACCATTTGTGAGGTCAGGCGCTGATATTGGACAAAAAGCCCTGACCTGCAATCACTGTTTCAATTTAGCCCAAAGGTGTTCAGTGGGGTTAATTAAGGTCAGGGATCTGTGCAGGGTACTTGTGTTTTTCACACAAACCTCATTGAACCATGTCTTTATGGTCCCCGCTTGGTGCACATGGCAATAGTATTCCCTGATGGCAATGGCCTCCTTCAGCAGGATATATGAGCCCTGCCACACTGCACTGATTGTTCGGGAATTGTTTCAGGAACATAAAGAGTTCAAGGTGTTGCCCTGGCCTTCAAATTCCACAGATTCCAATCTGATTCAGCATCTGTGGGTGGTGCTGGACCAACAAGCCCAATCCACCTTGCAATTTACAGGACTTGAAGGATCTGCAGCTAATGTCTTGGTGACAGATCCCATAGGACACTTTCAGGGGTGTAGATGTTCTCAAGCCATGATGTAGGTATATTTTCATTTTAATGAAGAGCAATCAGCAGGAGTTGGTAAGGTTGTGAATATTACTTGTAGTCCATATTTAGCAAGTTACAAAAAGGTGGCTGTAGTACAAACCCTTACCTGTTGAATCAGGTGAGCTTTTCAGGGATAAAACCAAACTGTGAGATAGCTGCGGTATCCCCAGGCGAGGGTTGAAGACCTATGCTTTAGATGTTTCAACAACTTGATTCGATTTCACCTTCAACTTGGTAAATTCAACTGATTGGATAGGATTGGGAAAGGTACATATCAGTCTATAAGGTCCCACATGAAAGTGCATATCAGAGAAGGACATATATTACCGTTCAACATTTTGGGGTCACTTAGAAATGTCCTTGTTTTTGAAAGAAAAGCAATTTTTTATCCATAAAATAACATCAAATTGACTGAAAATACAGTGTAAACATTGTTCATGTTGTAAATCACTATTGTAGCTGGAAATCTGTGATTTATCTACATGGGCCCATTCATATAGGCCCAATATCAGCAACCATCACTACTGTGTTCCAATGGCACATTGTATTTGCTAATCCAAGATTATCATTTTAAAAGGCTAATGGATCATTAGAAAACCCTGTTGCACAGTTGAAAACTGTTGAGCTGGTCAAAGAAACAATACAACTGTCCTTTAAAATAGTTCAGTACCTGCAGCACCAGCGTTTGTGGGTTCGATAACATGCTCAAAATATCCAGAAACAAATAACTTTCCTCTGAAACTCATCAGTCAGTCAAGTTTGAGAAACAGACGCCTGACAGGTCCTCAACTGGCAGCTTCATTGAATAGTACCCAAAAACCCTCAGAACAGTGAGAGTTGCAAAAAAACACTGCAAATTTAACGCTTCTTTTCCGCACTCAACATTTTCAACTTTTTTAGAAAGGAAAGAAAAAGCTGCAGTGGTCTCTTAAATTTTTCCTGAGCTGTATTTTACCCTCTACTTCATCAAAATATGATCAAAACTTAAACAAATTCCAAATTAATTTCTGTGAATAATTTAACTGTAATCAATTAAAAAATATTTTTTTTAGAAACTAATAAACAAACAGAAATGCTATAGCCTTTGTTCTTTTAAATAATAGTGTTTTTTTAATCTAATGTAACATACAAATGTAACCTTAAGTACAAACAAACCAGATTCTTCTTCATGTAATTCATGCATTTTCATACAATTTCTGACAGAATTCAGGAAAGAGGTCCTGAGTATAGGACAACACAGAACTCCTTAATATACTATCTGCTTCATGTGATTCCCAGTCTCACAGGTTAAAAATCACAGATTATAGTCACCTCATTTCATATAAATTAATCCATTAAGTCCATTATTAAATCCATTATCCGTTTAGCATACCTTTCGATATATGCGAACAACTGTAATATTATAATAATTATTTATTATTGTAATATTTAATAATGCATACAATTATCCAATAGTAACCATCCATCCATCCATCTTCTTCAGCTTATCCGAGGCCGGGTTGCAGGGCAGCAGTCTAAGCAGAGATGCCCAGACTTCCCTCTTCCTAGACACTTCCTCCAGCCCTTCTAAGGGATCGCCCAGCCACCCTGCGGAGAAAGCTCATTTCGGCCGCCACGACAGACTGATACATCGACCGCATTACTGCAGAAGCTGCACCGATCCGTCTGTCAATCTCCCGTTCCATCTTTCCCTCACTCGTGAACAAGATCCCTAGATACTTAAACTCCTCCACTTGAGGCAAGCACTCTCCACCAACCTGAAGTGGGCAAGCCACCCTTTTCTGACTGAGGACCATGGCCTCGGATTTGGAGGTACTGATTCTCATCCCCACCGCTTCACACTCGGCTGCAAACCGTCCCAGCGCATGCTGAAGGTCCTGGTTTGAAGGGGCCAACACGACAACATCATCCGCAAAGAGCAAAGACAAAATCGTGTGGTCCCCAAACCTGACACCCTCCGGCGCCTGGCTGCACCTAGAAATTCTGTCCATAAAAATTACGAACAGAACCGGTGACAAAGGGCAGCCCTGCCGGAGTCCAACATGCACTGGGAACAAGTCTGACTTACTGCCGGCAATGCGGACCAAGCTCCTGCTTCGGTTGTACAGGGACCTGACAGCCTATAGCAAAGGACCCAGGACCCCATATTCCCCAAGCACCCTCCACATGATGCCGCGAGGGACACAGTCGAATGCCTTCTCCAAATCCACAAAACACATGTGGATCGGTTGGGCAAACTCCCATGAACCCTCCAACACCCCGTAGAGGGTATAGAGCTGGTCCAGTGTTCCACGGCCCGGACGAAAACCACACTGTTCCTCCTGAATCCGAGGTTCTACTATCGGCCGTATTCTCCTCTCCAGTACCCTGGCATAGACTTTCCCGGGGAGGCTGAGAAGTGTGATCCCCCTATAGTTGGAACACACCCTCCGGTCCCCCTTCTTAAAAAGAGGGACCACCACACCGGTCTGCCATCCCAGAGGCACTGTCCCCGACCGCCACGCGATGTTGCACAGGCGTGTCAACCAAGACAGCCCCACAACATCCAGAGACTTGAGGTACTCAGGGCGGATCTCATCCACCCCCGGTGCCTTGCCACCGAGGAGTTTCTTGACCACCTCAGTGACTTCAGCCCGGGTGATGGACGAGTCCACCTCTGAGCCCTCATCCTCTGCTTCCTCAATGGAAGAAGTGACAGCGGGATTGAGGAGATCCTCGAAGTATTCCCTCCACCGCCCGACGACATCCTCAGTTGAGGTCAACAGCTGCCCACCTCTACTGTAAACAGCGTTGGTAGGGCACTGTTTCCCTCTCCTGAGGCGCCGGACAGTTTGCCAGAATCTCTTCGAGGCCAGCCGATAGTCCTTCTCCATGGCCTCACCGAATTCCTCCCAGGCCCGAGTTTTTGCCTCTACAACCACCCGGGCTGCAGTCCGCTTGGCCTGTCGGTACCCGTCAGCCGCCTCAGGAGTCCCACAAGCCAACTAGGCCTGATAGGACTCCTTCTTCAGCTTGACGGCATCCCCTTCGGGGATTGCTGCCTAGACAGGCACCGGAGACCTTGCGGCCACAGCTCCGAGCGGCCGCTTCGACAATGGCGATGGAGAACATGGTCCACTCGGACTCAATATCTCCAGCCTCCCTCGGGATCCAGTTGAAGCTCTGCCGGAGGTGGGAGTTAAAGATCTCTCTGACAGGAGACTCGGCCAGACGTTCCCAGCAGACCCTTACAGTACGCTTGGGCCTGCCGAGTCTGTCCAGCTTCCTCCCCCGCCATCGGATCCAACTCACCACCAGGTGGTGATCAGTTGAAAGCTCCGCCCCTCTCTTCACCCGAGTGTCCAAGACATACGGCCGCAGGTCAGATGAAACGACAACAAAGTCGATCATCGACCTGCGGCCTAGGGTGTCCTGGTGCCATGTGCACTGATGGACACCCTTATGCTTGAACATGGTGTTCGTTATGGACAAACTGTGACTAGCACAGAAGTCCAATAACTGAACACCGCTCAGGTTCAGATCAGGGGGGCCGTTCCTCCCAATCACACCCCTCCAGGTGTCACTGTCGTTGCCCACGTGGGCGTTGAAGTCCCCCAGTAGAACGATAGAGTCCCCAGTCGGAGCACTTTCCAGCACCCCTCCCAGAGACTCCAAGAAGGTCGGGTACTGCGGTTCGGCCCGTAGGCACAAACAACAGTGAGAGACCTATCCCCGACCCGTAGGCGCAGGGAAACGACCCTCTCGTTCACCGGGGTAAACTCCAACACATGGCGGCAGAGCTGGGGAGCTATAAGCAAACCCACACCAGCCCGCCGCCTCTCACCATGGGCAACTCCAGAGTGGTGAAGAGTCCATCCTCTCTCAAGGAGTGTGGTTCCAGAGCCCAAGCCGTGCGTAGAGGTGATCTCGACTACCTCTAGTCGGAAGCTCTCAACCTCACGCACGATCTCAGGCTCCTTCCCCGCCAGCGAGGTGACGTTCCACGTCCCTAGAGCTAGTTTCCGTGTCCAGGGATCGGGTCGTCTAGGCCCCCGCCTTCGACTGCCGCCCGATCCTCTCTGCACCGACCCCTTATGGTCCCTCCTGTGGGTGGTGAGCCCACGGGAAGGCGGCCCCACGTCGCTCGTTCGGGCTGAGCCCGGCCGGGCCCCATGGGGAAAGGCCCGGCCACCAGGCGCTCGCATACGAGCCCCAACCCCGGGCCTGGCTCCAGGGTGGGGCCCCGGCTGCGCCATACCGGGCGACGTCACGGAACTCAAGAACATTTTCATCATTAAGGGGTGTTTTGAACCGCTCTTAGTCTGACCCGTCGCCTAGGACCTGTTTGCCCTGGGAGACCCTACCAGGGGCATATAGCCCCAGACAACATAGCTCCTAGGGTCACTCGGGTACTCCAACCCCTCCACCACGTTAAGGTGGCAGTTCAAGGAGGGGCGCATTCTAAACGTCTAAACGCATTCGTAGAAATGTACCACTTTTGAAGATGATATTTAAGGCACCGGCAAGTCAACGAAAAGTTTTTAGAATCAGCCTCCACCGACCTCATTCTATCACTCTGTGAAATAGCACTTAATCTAAGGCACAGAAATATACCCTTAACAGAATCGCAGCTCCGAAAAGTAAAGAGACAAAAAGCCAAAAGTTATATACATGTCTAGAAACAATCAACCAATCTGAAGGTTTTCTACTGTCGTTACTAAGCGTTGCTGTTCCATTCCAAACCAGTCTAATTGCATCGAGACAGGGTTAAACATCATGGACCATGCTCAGAAAATGTTTCTGGTGCCACAACATCAGTTAGAAAAACTGCGAAACGACAACAATGTAAGACAATCTGGTGAAAATTATTTGGACTCATCGATTCGCAATATACTGTTGAAGCCCAGCTACATACATAGCCAT
This sequence comes from Esox lucius, assembly GCF_011004845.1. Lineage (NCBI taxonomy): Eukaryota > Metazoa > Chordata > Actinopteri > Esociformes > Esocidae > Esox > Esox lucius. Next base: position 36,804,185 of record NC_047573.1, on the reverse strand, counting down.
AAACTCCAAATAATAATGTTTGAAATTAAATATATATTTTGTGTAACTTCCGGTAAAACTGTCATTGTCCACCAATCCGATGACAATACATTTTGGCAGAGGTCCTGAAAATAGGTTTTCCTGGTTGCAAACGCGAAACCCAGCCGGTAAACTAAATGTCTTCATACAAACCCTTTCAATTGGGTACTTGGCATTGGTTGAGAGTAGCGCTTGAGCATGTCCAAGTTTCACGGCTGGCAAAACAGACACTTTCTTGACCAATAGAGACGCTGATAATATATGCAAATGATAACGCACACCATCCTAACCTTTATGTCCACGCCATTTAACATGAGTTTCTCTTGAAGGAAGATATCGCTATGAACAGGGCCAATCATTTCAAATGTTGTACTATCCGCTGAATAGGCAGCCTGCAGGGTCCGTAACATCCATGTGACCTGAGGCGTCCTTGTAAAACAAACCACTTGAAAACTGTGTCTTTAATGTATCACATCCATAATTCAGAATGCTCTGTAGGGGTATGTGTTGCTACTCTTGACTAATTAAATGATCACCCAAGGAGACATCCACTTGTGAAAATAGGGTGGCTATCGGATTGTTGATAAACCCAACACATGCTCCGGCATCAATATTACTTCCGTCCGTGGTTTAGTGACTTTTACACATAGGTATAACAAAGTATTGTTTAGATCAACGTAGTCCTTGCCATTCCCGGAGGGGCTGTGTCTGATATTGCTGATAGGGTCGGTATTTCAATGTATGTATTTTTCTCAGTAGATGTCTGTGTGAAGGGAACTGTGAATAAATCCAACTCTGTTTTCATACATTCACAAGACATACGGTGTAGGTGTGTCATCTTTCTAAAATATATTCTTAATCAGCTTTGCTGTGAGTGTCCTCCGAGCTGTATGTCCTCTTTTAACTGTGGCTCTTGTTTTTGTCTCATTCTTGCGTTTTTTACTCTTGGGTAGGCTCCTCCTACCAGGTGGTCTCTTTCTAACACCTCGAGTCATAACCATCAATCCAGAATGAATTAAAAAACTCCTTCCCCTTGTCTGTTTGGACTTTTTGTGGTGTTCTTCCTTCTTTTAATGTCTTCAAATGCTCGCTTTACCTCGATATCGCTTTTATTTCTCAGCACGCAAATGCATGCATATTTGCTAAATACATCTATGCATGTTAACAAATTTCATGTTATTGTTTTCCACACTGTAAGCATTCATGTCAACCAAATCCAGCTGAAATTGTGAATTTATATCATGAACAATAAATCTATTTCTTTGAAAATGTATAGCTACAGGCCTGTGTAGCTTGTATATATCCTAGGTGAGCAGCCAGTCATTGGCCACGCTGTTTTTGAGGATCTCCCCAGTTTTCTCCAAGTACGCTCTTTTCAATCCATCTCTACCCACATAAGCACCAGGATTTGCCGGGTCGTAGTAAATACTTTTCATAACCTGTTCAGACATCGTAGAGCATTCGAGCAATAATGAGAAGTAATACATGTTTAACATCATTTTATTTGAGTTTTTGAAATTACATACCCAAGATATTGAGAAAAGTTACACAAACATTCAGATTTCTCATAGTGTTTGTTTATATACATGTTAACATGAGAACTGAAGTTACCCGGCCTAAGACAAGACTCTTTGCTTTCGTCGCACCATGACGCCACTGGATCGCATAGAGCATCCTCATTAAAACTCATTAAAACTGTCTCCACAATGTCATTATAATGGGTCTCAAAAAAAAAATCAGGCGGGACAAGAATGTCTTCACATCCGATGCATGTTTTGTGTAGAATAGCCCCAACAACATTTTCCAGAATCATACCCAATGTTGCTTTGATGATATTTAAAACTTTTGGTGCAAGGTGTTTGTCCATTTTGTGATAACTCTTGTTATGACAGATTAAGAGGACCTAGCTGATCACCAATCCGGTCAATCCAATCCGGGGTCAGGGGTTCCGTAGAAGGCAGTCTTCAGCCTTGGGTTCTTCACTCACCACTTCGTTGTAAACTTGAGGCATGTTTCGTAAATTCTTCCAACTGCTTGATAGTCACAGACAGTCTGTCTGTTTTTATGCTGTGTTGAGGACGGTGTTAACGTATGGCAGGGCTTCAGGGTCTTAGGTCAGTCGATCCGTCCGCAGTCACAATCTAACCCACTGACATTTTCCGGAAATAGTTCCAATCTAACAGAGTCATACTCTTTCAACTTTAAACAGTACATCTACCGTATTAATGTGAGCCTTGTTTTGGCCCCAAATAAAACACTTTTCGAAAGGTGCCCCGTTATCTGTCATTAAAAACCATTTGATCAGTCACACCAGCCTGAAACACATGGCCTTCGGGTAATTCATAAAATGCCACCTCCGGTAGCTCTGGGTTGAAGATGTAACCACCGATCCAACCATCGTCCAATTTCCATTCCCGTACCATATCCTGGTGTAGTTGGTGGATTCGGGTTAAACTCTGCATTGGTTTCTTCAGGGCTGGCATGTTGATTGCATCTCTGCCGTCCATTTGTAATTTCTTACCAAATTGCTGAGCTGCGTTTAAGGTGTTAGCTTTCAACTGTGTTTCACCCAAAACATTGATCGCAGCACAATCCTCCATGTTTTGTATTGTGTAGGTAAGTTTACTCAGGCAAGACTGAATGACCACCACCGATGTCTGCGTGGTTTAAATACACAGACCACGCCAATCATCCCATAAAACATGAAAGGTTAACAACCACCCGTTGTAGGCTATCTGTTGCCCCACATGGCAGTGGAACCCTGGCACCCTGTTGTTAAACACCAAGCATCTTACCGCTGACACAACATTTATTTACTGCCTGGGAATTTTACATCCTGGGACCCTAAGGCCCATTTGTTAATCATCAAACATAACCCACCTGTTATAACACTAGTCTGGTTTGCTCATCAGGCGTTGTAAAACATCAAACACGGACACATCAATGTAATCATAAATTACAAAGTCACCAGACATGCATACGTCACTCCTGAATTCCCGCCCGAACACACGTCATACAGGAAGTCCCACCCTAACATACGTCATACAGGAAGTCCCACCCTAACATACGTCATAACGGAAGTCCCACCCTACAAACCGGATGTCCCGCCTACCTGTCACATCAATATGGAAGTCCCACCCTCCAGGGCCAGAAATCACCATTCTGACACATTATATATAATTACCTCCCAATTATAATTAAGTGATATTCTAGTACCACATTAGCAATTTGGCATGATCACTCAAGGATAAGGTGTTGGAGTAATGGTTGTTGGAAATGAGGCCTGTGTAGATTTAATCAAAAAGACTTAGTAGATAGTAATGTTTTTTATATCATTCATGTCCCAACTATACTTTGATTAGTTGAATACCACATTGGTGAATGAAAGTAAAAATGTCCTTTCAAAACAGAAACATTTGTAAATTATTTCAAACTTTTGGCCCCCAGAGTACAACTTGTATTGTCCTATTAGATTTCAGATCAATTCCATGGCTAAAATAAAGGTTTCCATAACATGTATTTGAAATTGACTAAAAATATTATTTGTTTTATAGATGCCACGCAAAACCTGGATTTATGCTGAGTGTTTGGTGCGTGTCTTTGAGTGTGCACAGTGTGTGTGTGTGTGTTCGTGTTCAAGTGGCTCAATAACAGGGTTCACCAACCTTTTTGAAACTGAGAGCTACTTTTTGGGTACCGATAAATGCGAAGGGCTACCAGTTTGATACACACTTCTGAAATGTCAAATTTACTCAATTTACCTTTTATTATATGTTGTTATTAATAATTAATGATATTCAACTATGTGAAAACACTGATCATGTTAATGATTTCTTTACAAAAATTATCAACAATGATAAGTACAAAAAACAAACCGATAAATATCAATAGGCAACACTTTATTTCTACAAAGTAGAAAATACAAAGTATTTACATTTTCAAATGATCACTTCTACAACATTTTTACTAGCCACTAAACATTTTTAAATAATCATGCACTACCGTTGCATCATGTTTGTAAATTATCAATTATGTTACATACAAAAATCTACTTTCAGATTTGTAAATAATTCATCAAATCTGCAGCATTTGGAAAAAAATTATCATGTTACATTTTATAAACGATTTTTCAATAATTGAATTAAACTTTGCTATGGTACTGCCCTGTTGCTGTGAACAACTGGTATCTGTTTCTTTGTGTGTTAATGGGGAAACCTGGCATTGCATGCTGTTCAGCAATGTATTGCTGAATACGAGTCGCGGCGGTGGGGGAACCGGGGTAGGCGGATTAATGGGCGAACAAAATTCGGGTTTCAAATGGGAGACATGAAACACGGGATGAAGTCTCCTGTATGCGGGATGAAGCTTGAGGCGGACTGACACTGGACTAATGATTTTGGTGACAGGGAACGGGCCAATTAATTTGGGGGCTAACTTATTTGAAATGGAACGGAGTGGAATATTCCTGGTGGAAAGCCACACTCGGGAACCGACGACATATACAGGAGGTTTCGATCGGTGGCGATCGGCCTTAACCCTTGGTAGCCTATGGGGCTTTCGGCCGGATTTCACTACTGGGACATTTTGGGTCCTAGATTCATTTCTGTAACAGATACAACCTATTATGATGTATCCTGGTAATAGCAACCCATCTGGCTACAATAAAAACACATAAAAACAGACTTCTGGGTCACTATTTATAAAACTCATCTGTTTGAAAGGCAAAAAAAAAAATTCGGAAAACATTTCTGCCATTCAGCATCAAGATTTTTTTTTAATGCATTATGAGATTTTGTGTCAATGGTATTTCCTCATACTTTCATGCCTTTACTATCAAATTACACTGTAATTGGGTTGAAAATAATGAAATAATTATATAATAGAAGGTAAAAAATATAGGCACCCCCAAAAAATTTGGTTCTTCTACCTAGAAATAAAACATTATGAAATAAATAAGATTGAATGTCTGATACCCTCTTCTTGCATGTAATGACTCAAAACGGCCAGCAGATGGCAGCACTAGATCGCTAGTTGCGTTTGGACTTATATATTTTATAAACTCAGAAAAATTACCAACTTTTTCCCAAAAACTCAAGAACATCCCCATACTATTTTGACTAAATATTAATTTTTATATCTTATATATAATACAAACGATGTATTATGGTTCAAAACATCATATATAGTGATGTACACGCGTATAATATCTATCCTTGTCTACAAATGAGCCTTTCTAAGATGCATTGGCAATGTCGTTGCCTGGTGAAACGTTCTCATAGCAACCCAAACTATACAACCCATATTATACACGGAAAACCCCAATTATACACGGAACGCTTCAGTCTGACGAGTGCCTGGAAAACCGCTGGGCTGTTGGAAAGGCCGAAAGGCAAAACCAAATGTTCAAAGTGCCCCCTGGGGGTATTAAAAGCGGTTTTCCATTCATCTCCCTTCCTGATGCGAACCAAATGATAAGCATTACGTAAATCCAATTTTGTGAAGACAGAGGCTCCCTGCAACCGCTCGAAGGCTGAAGACATCAACGGCAAAGGATAAGTATTCTTTACCGTGATGTTGTTCAGCCCTCGGTAGTCAATACATGGTCGCAGGGACCCGTCCTTGTACCCCACAAAAAAGAACCCCGCCCCCGCTGGAGAGGAGGAAGGGCGGATGAACTTGGATGCCAGAGAATCAGAAATGTATTTCTCCATGGCCTCCCTCTCGGGAACAGAGAGTACAACTTGCCCTTAGGTGGAGACGTACCCGGCAGCAAGTCTATAGCACAGTCATAGGGACGATGCGGAGGAAGAGAAGCAGCTCTGGACTTACTGAACACTTCCCTCAGGTCGAGGTACTCAGCTGGCACGTTTGACAAATTCACCGGCTCCTCCTGCAACACAGGACAAGACAGAGACGAACCAGCAGACACCAAACAAGAAGCGTAGCACCGCCTGCTCCAGGCCGAAACAGAATTACGTCCCCAGTCAACCCTGGGGTTGTGCTGCACGAGCCAGGGATGACAGAGGACAACGGGTGCATGCGGGGAGTCCAGTAAATAAAAGGAAAGGTCCTCGGAGTGGTTGCCAGAAGTGATCAGTGTCAGCGGAATGGTGGCGAGAGATATGGTGGGAAACTCCTGACCATTAAGCTCGTTGACAAAAATCTTGTTAGCCAGAGGCGTGGTGGGTATCCGAAGCTTGCGTGCTAAAGTCCAGTCCATAAAATTACCTTCGGCACCAGAGTCGAGCAGCGCTTGGCAGTGATGTGACCGAGTCGCCCACTGCAGTCTCACCAGAAGGAGGGTGGAAGAGGGTTTTCGAATGGAGACCCCGCCCGGCAGAATCCTCTTCTTTAGTGTCGAGCCCGGTCTTTTACCGGGCAGTTATTGAGGAAATGACGCAATAGAGGCAAAGTCCTTGGGACCTCGTTCTCTCCCTCTTCTCCCGGGAGAGCCGGGCTCGACCCACCTGCATAGGCTTGTGAACGTCGACGAATGTAAATCTCCTGTTGGATGCGGTCAGCCAGCCCATGCAGGAACATGTCCCACTGCGCCTCCTCGTTCCAATGGCACTCAGCAGCGAGGGTACGGAACTCAATGGAGTAGTCAGTCACAGATCGGCGAGTTGTCGTGCCGCCTCTCTTCCTGCGACCGCCCGATCGAAGACTCGCTTCATTTCTTCTGAGAGTGTCGTGAACGAGGAACAACAGGGATTTTGGTTCTCCCACACCGCCGTCCCCCACAGAGCTGCACGTCCAGTCAGCAATGTAAGCACCAGAGCCACCTTAGAAGCCTCCGTGGCAAAGGTCTGTGGTTGAAGAGCAAAGAACATAGAGCATTTGGTCAAGAAAGCTCTACAATAATTAGGCTCACCCGAATAACTCTCTGGCGCGGGCAATCGTGGTTCGTTTGAATGGCTGGGTGCGGGTGGAGTGGGCGGCGGCGGGGGTGGCGCAGTGGGCATGGCTAGACGTTGGATCTGCTGGGTGAGCCCGGACACCTGCGCTACCAGTGCCTGAACGGCGCGACCCGTCGCGGCGAGATTCTCCTCCTGTTTCTCCATGCGAGCCACGTTGTGAGCGAGATACTGCGTAAGCTCAGGTTCTCTTGCTGCCTCCATAATGTTCAGACCGTTCTGTTACGGGAAAATAAGGCAGAGGCAATTGCAAGTAAAACTGGTATTTAATGAAGTGATCAGATAACCAGAATCGACATCAGAGCAATCACGGAGCTGAACAAAGTGTCTGAAAGGCACATTGGGATGCAAGCGGCCTGGCAGCGCAGGTATACAGCAGACGACTCGGTCAGTGCAAGATGATGAGTATGGGAATGATCCAGAAGTGAAGACAAGAACACAAGGAACTGAACAGCATGGGAGACATCCACAAACAACGGTCTGACATACACAAGGCACGAGAGGTAAGTATAAATAAACAAAATAATGAGAACCAGCTGCCGCTGATTCTTCCTGATGATGATCAGTGACCACGCCCACGCTCATTCACACACACATAAACACCGTGCGAGGAAGAGTCAGTGAATTCCTCAACCGTGACAGTGTCCAGGTTCATGAAAGGATTAGAAATGAAAGACACACAAGCACTGTAAAAATTATCACAGTGGTTACAATTGCTGCCTTAAAAATGTGAGTAAAGCCAACATTAAGAATAGTGTTGTTTTAACTCAAAGTTAAAGAATAGAACATGTTTAATTAATGATCATTTATTATTTGAACTTGACACTGAGTTAAAACAACTATCAATATTACATTGTCCACTCAAGGAAACTTGCTTCCTCTTGTCAAGCAAAAATACAATTATATACTATTTCAACTCACGAAGGTAAATTAGAGAAGATGTTTAATTTATGATCATTTATTGTTTGAACTTGATACTGTGAGTTAAAACAACCATCTATTTTACATTGTATATTAAAGGAAACTTGCTTCCTTTTGTTAAACAAACATACAATTCTACACCATTTCAACTAACTGTATTCATACCAAATGTCTTTTCAAGTTTGGTGTACTACTTTTTAAGGCAGCAATTTAATTTATACTTATAATTAAGCAGACTAAGGTTTGTCCCGCATCTCAACTAATAGGAAATTCACCAGTTTCCTAAAAGATCCCACTGAATAAACTTAAGCTATTCAAAAACATGTATTTAAACCTCCATTAAAGCCTTCTTCAAATACACTTGTACATGAATGAGACAAGCCTGAAAGTCAATGTAAATAAAATATTTATCTTAAAAGATACACTTACAAAGCTCTCAATGCTTCGGCCAACATGCAGGGACCCTCACCACGCCACCGTGGAAGTGCGGCTCCACTCCAAGCCCTGTCAGCGGCACAGACCTGCCCCCACTGCAACAAAAAAAAATCCTAAAGGGAACACTACTCTTAACATAAGGGTACCAACATTTGTTCCACATCTGTAAGTATCCCTTTAAGGACCTGCCCTTACAAACATATCCTGTGGTATTCCTGTTGTAATATCCTGTCATATTCCAGTGGTGTTTTTCCTGTAGTAAGTAGATTTTGTATGTGGTATTTTGGGACAATTGTGGTATTATGTGGTATACCTGTGGTTCTTCACTGTGGTGCTAGGACTTTGTGTGGTATTTTGGGACATTCTACCACAGGATTCCTGTGGCACAAAACATATATTATTGTGGTAGTATGTGGTATTCCTGTGGTTAATTCCTGTGATACTAGGATCTTTTTGTGTTTTTTTGGGACATTTACCAAAAAATATGTTCTGGTATACAATACTACAATACAACAATATTGTGTGGTAAATATTAAACACCTATCCTGTGGTAATAACTAAACCTGCTATTCTAACCTATACATAAAAAAAAAAAAAAAAAAAAAGCAATGTTGAATGCTTAATAATATTCTTTATTTTTGTTACCTGCACACCAACTGGTACTAACACAGACAAACACATTACTGTTCTTTACAGATTTCCCCACCCCACCTTAATCTGGATTTTGTTCTTTGCAGAGAAGTTTCCTTTCATTTGATAATTTATTTCTTGCAGCTTCTTTTAAAGTCCAACCCCCGGATGTATACTCATTACTTTCGCTGAAAGTAATGGAGGAAACAGAAATCAGAATAGAATGCAACAAGCAGTGATTTGAGGAGATACATTTGACTTTAAATTAAATATAGGCTTACTATAACTTACAAAAATATGGCATCCATCTTAATCTTGTCAAGCTGTGGTGCTGGCAGGACTCCAGCATTGGCATTTGAACTTCCACCAGTCAAAGAGTGGCTTGCCATCTCATGTCGTGAAAATGCTTGGGACATCAAATCTTGCAGCAACCTTTGGGAGGTTTTTGTGGGTATTAATGGTGTAGGGCAGGATGTCATTGTTGGTTGCGGGCAGGAAGCTGCCATTGGAATTATGCAGGTACTCGGTGGTGGTTGGTAGACAACAGATGTCCCTTCACAATTCTGAATATGAGATATAATCATTATTAATATATTTAAGGTAAAGTAAAGTTGGAACAAATTTGATCAACACCTTCTTTAAACCACATTTCTTATTATTTCTTGTAGACAAGCAAAACAGAAAATGACTTTGCTGTCCCCTTGTTTTTGCTTGAGCCTCTTTATTTCTAACAGCAACCCAGGGATTTCTAAAGAAAGAGAAAATACATTATGAAACTCAGAACATACCTTTAACACTTTAGAACCCATAGCAGCCATTGTAACTTAGTTTATTATAAATATAAAAATATACACTGAACTTACAATACATTATTTTCTTTTCGCTCCTAAATCTGGTCTGACCGACAGGTAAGTACCTTTGAGAAGATTCTGCAGGGATGTGGTCTCCTCCTTTTCTCTCACTAATTCTTGCACTTTTTTTTGCAATTGAAGATTCTCCTTTCTTAACATTTCGATTTCAGTTAAAGTCTGAAGGTGACAACAATAATTGTTAAGGACTTATATAAAATGTACCTTTAAATAGTTTAACTCCTTACATTGTGGTAAAATGTAAAACATTCAATACAATTATCTTACTGCTGTCTTTTCTTCTTTTTGTTTATTGAGAAGTTGTTGCTGATGCTGATCCACCAGATTCTTCTCACACGACAAGGTCTTCTTGTTCTTTTTTGGTAATTTCAGCTAAATACAAAACAATTATCACAATTAGATGTACAGTGGATATAAAAAGTCTACACACACTAAAATGGCAGGTTTTTGTGATGAAAAAGAACGAGACAAAGATAAATCATGTCAGAACTTTTTCCACCTTTAATGTGACCTATAACGTGAAAAATTAAATTGAAAAACAAACTGAAATCTTTCAAGGTCAAACATGAAAGATATATATTTTTTTCAATTATTTAGTTTTGTGTATATATCGTTTTACTGTTTTCTAAATTAATCTGAGGGGGTGGGGGCCGCATGCGGCCCGTGGGCTGCCAGTTGCCCAAGCCTGTGTTAGATTATGTAGGTGCAGCGATGTCCATAGTACTAAAACACTGTGAAGATTGGTCGATAGATAGGCAGACTTCATCCTTGTGCCGGTGACTCTCATATGGTTTAATTGCGGAAGATAGCACTGAGGCCTAAGATTTATATACACAGGCCACCACTGTTGTCGATACAGTTGTGCTTATAAGTTTGCATACCCTGTCAGAAATTGTGAAAATTTGGCATTGATTTTGAAAATATAACTGATCATGCAAAAAAACTGTATTTTATTTAAGGATAGTGATCATATGAAGCCATTTAATTTCACAAATTTGTTTGGCTCCTTTTTAAATCTCAATGATAACAGAAATCACCCAAATGTCCCTGATCAAAAGTTTACATACACTTGTATGTTTGGCCAAGACACACAAGGAGACCCACACAGATTAAAATGGCAATTAAAGGTTACTTTTCCACACCTGTGGCAAAGTTTTTTGCAAAGTAGTGTCTGTGTATAAATAGTCAATGAGTTTGTTAGCTCTCACGTGGATGCACTGAGAAGGTTAGGTACTGAGCCATGGGGAGCAGAAAAGAACTGTCATAAGACCTGCATAACAAGGTAATGGAACTTCATAAAGATGGAAGAGGATATAAAAAGATATCCAAAGCCTTGCAAATGCCAGTCAGTACTGTTCAATCACTTATTAAGAAGTGGAAAATTCAGGGATCTCTAGATACCAAGCCACGGTCAGGTAGACCAAGAAAGATTTCAGCCAAAACTGCCAGCAGAGTTGTTCGGGATACAAAGAAAAACCCACTGGTAACATCAGGAGGAATACAGGATGCTCTGGAAAAAGACGGTGTGGTGGTTTCAAGGAGCACAATACGACAATACTTGAACAAAAATAAGCTGCATGGTCGTGTTGCCAGAAAGAAGGCTTTATTGCACCAATGCCACAATAAAGCCCAGTTACAATATGCCCAACAACATCTTGACACACCTCACAGCTTCTGGCACACTGTAATTTGGAGTGACGAGACAAAAATAAATCTTTATGGTCACAACCATAAGCGCTATGTTTGGAGAGGGGTCAACAAGGCCTATAATGAAAATAATACCATCCCCAGTGTGAAGCATGGTGATAGCTCACTGATGTTTAGGGGGTGTGTGTGCTCTAAAGGCATGGGGAATCTAGTGAAAATTGATGGCAAGATTAATGAAGCATGTTATCAGAAAATACTAGCAGACAATTTGCATTCTTCTGCACGAAAGCTGCGCATGGGACGCTCTTGAATTTTCCTGCATGCACGTCAATGACCCTAAGCACAAGGCCAATTTGGCCCTCCAGTGGTTACAGGAGAAAAAGGTGAAGGTTCTAGAGTGGCCATCATAGTCTCCTGACATTAATATCATCAAGCCACTCTGGGGAGATCTCAAACGTGAGGTTCATGCAGCACGACCAAAGACTTTGCATGACCTGGAGACATCTTGTCATTTTTTTCTTTGTTGCCATGTTTAGTTTTATGATTGTGCCAATTTGCTATAACCTACAGTTGAAAATGAATCCTATAAGAAATGTTTTGCCTGGTCACTCATATTTTCTTTACAAATGGTACATATACTATCAATTATCCAAGCGTATGCTATCTTTTGAGCACAACTGTATATAACTTGACTGTTGCATTCACGTTTCAGCTAACACAGTTTCACATTAGTGCCTTCCAGTATTTTTGGGACTCACAGATTCTTCAAAAAGTTCAACATCCCTTAATCTTTTCGGGACCACCAACGCCCTCTTGGATGGATCAGACCTCTTACGGACAATGTCCGTCCGTTTACCCGTCAGCCGGTCCCTCGCCTCTAAAAGTTTGGGATCCACCCTGGATGCTATATACAATAATAAATAAGTTAGCCTAGATGTGTCTAATTATGGATAATTCATGGAATAACTAGTTTTGATCAAGAGCTGCTGTTGTATTAAAGAGTATAATTTGGTGTGGCAACACTTATTTAGTTTATTTGTCAAATGCACTGAACAACACAGCGTAAACCTCCTAAATGAAATTCTTGTGACATGGCACCCGACAACTACACATTGAGAGTTAAGAAGAATTTATTAGAATAAATATAGCCAAACAAAAAAAATAAAGCAACACTATACAATAGCAGCAGTTTAAAAAAAGAGTACTATAAACTAGCTGCAATCTGGGTAGTATTATTGAACATTATAGATTTGGCAAGTATGGCAATAATATACATAATGTAAACTAGCAGCAATGTGGTAGAATTATTGAATATTATAGATACATATGAGTGAATAAGCTCATGAATGGTGCAATAGCGCACTACAACTATGTAGTGCGAATTAAGAAGAAAAATATATATACAGCAAAAATATAGCGAGAAGTTAAAGCAATATACATACTGTAGACTGGCAGCAGTTTAAAAAGAGTACTGTAAACTAGCAGTAATATTGGGAGCGGTACTGAAATTCCTATGACATACTATAAGAACTATAAGTACCTAGTAAATAAACAGATGATGAAATAATACCTGTGGAAATATTAACTTTTTCCAAACAACTGCCATTTACGCAACTTCCTAAGATAGACTAAAACGTGTACTAAGTTTTGTTTTCTGAAATCAGAATAGAAATACCTGTTACTGTTTACAAGTAACAGCCATTTAAGTGGCCAATGGTATTTTTCGAAGATTCTATGGAATGTTCGCTGACCAGAACCTTATTTTCGAAATAATCTCTTACAAATAGCATTTGGTCTTCCATAATAAGGAAAGATTTAAACAAGTTAAAATATGAATACAATATCATCATCATCATCATCATCATCATCTTCTTCCGCTTCATCCGGGGCCGGGTCGCGGGGGCAGCAGTCTAAGCAGGGATGCCCAGACTTCCCTCTCCCCAGACACTTCCTCCAGCTCTTCCGGGGGGACACCGAGGCGTTCCCAGGCCAGCCGGGAGACATAGTCCCTCCAGCGTGTCCTAGGTCTTCCCCGGGGTCTCCTCCCGGTGGGACGGGACCGGAACACCTTCCCTGGAAGGCGTTCCGGAGGCATCCGAAACAGATGCCCAAGCCACCTCAGCTGACCCCTCTCGATGTGGAGGAGCAGCGGCTCTACTCCGAGCTCCTCCCGGGTGACCGAGCTTCTCACCCTATCTCTAAGGGAACGCCCAGCCACCCTGCGGAGAAAGCTCATTTCGGCCGCCATGAATACAATAATTTTATTTATTATGTATTCCCCAAACCTTATTAATTTAATAAAATTATGAATACAATAATTTTATTAAATTAATAAGGTTTGGGGAATACATTGTCTCATATAATTTGTCTCAATAGCATAACCATATTCAAATAGATTGCATTATCTAACTATTTAATTCATACAAATTTTAAATTTAAAAAAATAAAAAAAATAAAAAAAGTTTTATTTAGTATTTTCACAAGCCCTAAACATGTCAAAGCCATGAGAGTTATGAATCAAATATGCTTACAAGCTGCTATGCAGGATGTATGTGATAAGGAAAGGAAAACATAAGTGTTAGAAACATCCAGGAGATGCAGTTTTTAAAAGTAACTGCAGCTAACAGTAGTGACTGTGCAGCTGATGGTTGGTTGGCGAACAATAGGAAGCAGGCCCTAAAAGAAGAGACCAGCAGGAATTGAGGAAGATAAGGCAATTGGAGGGTGGAGTTTGTCTAGGATGGGGCAATGGGAGGTCAGGGAGAGAGGCTGGGTAGCTGGCAGACCTAGGGAGTGTCAGTAAGCAAGTGTCAACACCATCAACACCGTCAACACCATCACCATCCATCTTTACCTAGATACATAAAATATATAACAGTACACTGTAGTTTCTTTGTTCCATGAATCTATAACACTTTGAAAACACATTCACATGTTGCTTGTGTCTAAATTGGCTCAAATCTCTTGGATAAAAGCATCAGGGAAAGTGATAAAGGAAGTGGAAAAAAACAATGACATTATCATGAGCACAATTTGGATTTAGTAATGTAATAGTAAACTACCTAAGTACAGTAGCAGTGTCTTACTGTGTAGTAGAAATATAATTGTCAGAATAGAAAACCAGGTCAGTCTGAAGATGACTGTAACTGTTGCCTGATTTGTAGGCATATTTTACATTGATGGCAGCTAGTTATGTATAATCAGACATGCTTTTTCTAAAACAATATTTACTTCATAGTGACGCAATTACATGATACACACCTCATAAATTAGATATGCAAAACTTTAGAAGCAAGATTTAACAAGCAAGCCAGCGCTCTGAAAAATAAAGTGAATTAAGTTTTTAGCTTGCGGCTTTGGTATAACTTGCTAAGTTTAGTATATTTACTTTCACAAACTGGTGACACTTAACTTTGTTATCGACCCATTGCTGTTCACAATTTTGTTTGTGCATTTAAACATCGTCATATAGAGAAATAGCCACATATTTATTCAGAAACGGTGTAAGTTGGTAGTGTTGAAGTCTAACACTTCCCCCGAGTTGGTTTGTTGGAAAGGAGAATAAAACACTAGGAGTCAGGTCAATTATCATACCGTATATTCCGTTTATTACAAAAGCTTTTGGAGACAAGGTGTCGCTGCACAATGTCTAAGGATCAACAGTCAAAACATAATTTTATACTTCCACTATGCCCAAAAGATAGAGGCGTTAAGTTACAAAGCAAGTGTGCCATTGGCCCAATCCCAGTTCTATTCCTTATAGGATAACTGCAAGTACCCCCTTGCCCCTCTTGCGGTTTCTGTGTTGTCTGTCCGACTATGTGTGTGTGTCTCTGACCTGTGACCTGTTTCTCACAAGACAGACATACTAAATCTTTCTCTCCCCGGCAACTGCTTGAACAGGGTTTCCTATTCCCCTACTTGCTCCTTCAGTTTCAGCTCATATTACAAACAATTAATATTTTGTTTCATTGGTTACAACAGCTTACAAAAGTTCACTAACTTATACAATCAATACATCTACATTGGTTACAACAGCTTACAACAGTTCACTAACTTATACAATCAATACATCTACAGTAGCTACTGTAGTTAGAGCAGACCAAAGCTTCTGTCAAGCTAACTTAGCAAACGTCAATGTGGTAGTTGTTAAGCGCTGAAAATCTACTTATTTTTAAATAGTTTCATCTATCAAGTGACACTATTAGTAAATTACTGTAATAAGTAATTTTATATCTTCCTTACCTCAAATGATTGACTTTGCGCATCAAATCTGCGAAAGCAAGACTCCAGACCCATTCTTCTGACCATGGTCTAAAATTACCACTTACTCCATAACATTTGGGGCTGAATAAAAAGGTTCCCGCTGACAATGCACTAATCAATTAGATCAGTTTGCAGCTTATGTTGTCAAGTACTTACGGACGTTTTCAGATAAGAAATATGTGATTGTATAGCAGAGGATTAGGATTTAGGATTCGCTCTGGCTGGAAAGGGTTAACGAGAGAACTTTACCTAATCCTAGCCACGTATGGTATGGCGTTGTGCCCAGTTTTCCGCTGGGCCAATTCGCCTGTACCTCCGTACAAGAGTCCCATTCCTTGTTGTTAAATTTGAATTAAATTTCCTCATAGCCTTCAATGAATGTGGTTTTGCCTATCTGTACTTCTCCAAAAACACAAAACATCCTACTGACCATTAATTTCCAGCCGCAGTTTGACTTCACCGTGTAGTCAACAAGAAATGGTCTCGCGACTCAAAGCTTGCGATCTTTCCTGCTCATTTTGTGGCTAAGGCTTGACTGCTGTCCCATTTGTGAATGTATAAAGAAGACTAAGCCATTCATCATGGATCAGGATCAGGAAGCTGAGACACCACAGAAGAAAAGAGGGCGATATAAAATGTATTTAAGAGGGAATACACGGATACCTCGCCAAACTCAACATAATTGGTTATCCCCAAACCAACTGGCAGTGGTATGTTTTAATTTATATGTGTGCAATAGATACTCTACTAGCAAGCTACACCTTTCTAATTTGAGCATTATTGTTTTACCCTTATGGCAGCTAAAAACTAACCGTAAAAAATTTACGGAAAGGAACAGAGATTCTAGTTTATTATTGTCTGCTAGTTTCTTAAAATTGATAATTGTATAGCAAATACATTTTATTTGATGTCTGACATTATGTTTCTAAATTAATCAGGAGGAATCACAGAAGAAAAGGGGAAGATATAAAGTCTATCTAAGAGAGAATTCCGTAAAGATCCCTCGCCAAACTCAACATAATTGGTCATCTTCAAATCCAACAAATAGTTGTACCTACCAATCTACAACAATAGTTGCACCACTGGATTAAATGTGTTAAATATGCTTCACATCTTATCAAGCAGTGTCTTAGGTATTATATTTTTATAAATATATGTGCCTGCCAAATTCTGCAAATTACAGACTTCATATCTACTTTTTATCCTATAGCAGGAAACTGAACTGACAGAAGACCCTCAACTGACAGAAGAAAGAGAGCAGGATAGAGAACTGGCATGGTCAGACAGTGACAAAGACTGGCGAGATGATGAAACAGAGTGGATGGATTCCATAGATGAGGTATAGGTTCTGTACAAATATTGTGATATTGTCACAACGACTGGTTTCCCTGATGTAGATGTTTTACAATAGGTTAGAATTCAAATCTGTCTTTAGCTTTTAAACACTATGCCACAGTGATAAGTATATTTTGGTAGAAACCATGTAGTCAATTTACTTTCCAATAGATTGATGAAGAGGGCCAAACTCAAGCAAGAGATGTAATGGACCATGACTCTGACTGGGTGGATGCCTTTGAAGAGGTAGATGTTAGACTATTGATGTATTGTATATGGTTTACCAGTTTCAGATTTTATGAAACTGAAATAGAATAAACATTGTAAGAGATTCTCTGTCAATCCTTCTTTTCATGTATTGAGACATTTTTCCCTTATAGTGTACAGGTCAGTACTTCAGAAACACTAAAGCAAATTGTCTGTTGCTCCAATAGCAGACCTCTGAACTATCAGAAGAATTCAACAACATCAATGAAATGGGCCGAGATCCAGAGTGCAGCAGCCATTCTAAAGATGTAGGTTCATTGAGGAATTAGCTTAAATGTCTGTAATCGCTAAATTATACCATTAAGTTGTGACTGAAATTTCTCCTCATACTTTTGTCCTCAACTTTTATTGATCATAGATAATTACTTCATAGGGAATATTATTTGTGTCTAAAATTGTGTGTTAACATTATGTTTTCTTATTGTTCCCACAGAATGGTCAAAATGTTGCACCCATCTACCCTGGCTCAAAGGTCACTGTTGAGCAGGCTCATTTAATGATTACTACCTTTGTCCTGCAGCACAATGTTAGTGGTGTTGCACTTCAAGACATGCTTTCTCTGTTAAATATAGTGTTACCAGGTGTACTACCATCTTCCAAGTTTTTGTTTCAACAGAAGTTTTCCAAGGTAATAGAGGAGATAGAAATTAATTATTACTGTCAAAAGTGTAGTATTCACATCAGTAATATTGATCTAGGGGTTTGTCCTAATGAGCTATGAAAAGCAAATTGTAATATAGATGAGTATAAAAAAAAAGGTAACTTTTTTTTGTATTTGCCAATCACATCACAGCTTAAAGACGTTAGAAAATCACATTTCAGACTCGCTCATTGACAAATGCAAATTCAAGGATGGAAATGCCCTTGAAGACATCTTTGATGGGACAGAGATGAAGAACTTGGTTCATAATAAGAAACTAAATTCCAGCGACCTAACTTTGCTGTGGAACTGTGATGGAGTACCTGTTTTTGAGTCTTCAGGATACTCTATCTGGCCAGTTCAAGTTGTGGTTAATGAACTACCTCGAGAACTTCGGAAAAAGCATGATCTTTACAATGCGCTGTGGTTTGGAAAACACAAGCCAGCTATTGACACTGTATTCAGTAAGATCATTCAGGAGGCAAAGATCCCGCTAACCTACTGTACATCTTTACAAAATACCAGATTTTTCTATTTAAACTACAATATAGATTTTATGTTTCTTATGATATTATACCACATGATTTTTATTTCTGTGGTAATATACCACAAAATATTTTGTACCACACAATAAAAGAAAATGTTCTACATTATCACATGACATTTCTGTTGTATTCTTGTCATTGCAGCAGGTGTTAATATTCCTGTGGTACTTTATGACAGAAATTTGCAGTACCATATGCATACCACAGGACTACCACAGGACAAGTCTAAAGTACCACAAGACATTTTTGTAAGGGTGTGTGCATCGAAACTCTAAACAAGATAACATCACACAGTTGCCTGAGCAGAGAGAAGTCGACCCAACAAACTTTTACCACAAGCATTCAATCAAAATTAGATGCTATAAATCCTTGGATTGTTCACATTTAACATTCAAAAGCATGAAATAAAGAAAAAAAACATCTGCCTTGGGACAGAACATTTGAGACCATCAGTTCAAAATTAAGTTGGTTTATAACAGTGCTTTAAATCCTGAGACTGCTGTTTGCATAAAATAAGGCATTTACCATTTATTAAACATGCAGTCTATGTTGAATAAAAAGTGTCTGCCTGAGCAGGAAACAGGTGAGACAATCACTTCAACAGTCCAACAAAATGAACTGGGCCAATATCAGTCTCTAAAATGCTGGGAGTCTGTGCTTAAAGTTTTAGTCTTAGTGTACAAAAATAATAAAAAAAAAAAGACTGCCCAGCAAAAGTCTTCTGGAATTCTGCAGCACTGAATGCTGAGTAGTAATAACGAGAATAAAAACCAACGCACAAAACTCCTCCTAAATTCCTATTCGATTGAATAGGATAGAAAATTCCAACTATAGGGGGATCACACTTCTCAGCCTCCCCGGGAAAGTCTATGCCAGGGTTCTGGAGAGGAGAATACGGCCGATAGTAGAACCTCGGATTCAGGAGGAACAGTGTGGTTTTCGTCCGGGCCGTGGAACACTGGACCAGCTCTATACCCTCTACGGGGTGTTGGAGGGTTCATGGGAGTTTGCCCAACCAATCCACATGTGTTTTGTGGATTTGGAGAAGGCATTCGACTGTGTCCCTCGCGGCATCTTGTGGAGGGTGCTTGGGGAATATGGGGTCCTGGGTCCTTTGCTAAGGGCTGTCAGGTCCCTGTACAACCGAAGCAGGAGCTTGGTCCGCATTGCCGGCAGTAAGTCAGACTTGTTCCCAGTGCATGTTGGACTCCGGCAGGGCTGCCCTTTGTCACCGGTTCTGTTCGTAATTTTTATGGACAGAATTTCTAGGCGCAGCCAGGGGCCGGAGGGTGTCAGGTTTGGGGACCACACAATTTCGTCTCTGCTCTTTGCAGATGATGTTGTCGTGTTGGCCCCTTCTAACCAGGGCCTTCAGCATGCGCTGGGACGGTTTGCAGCCGAGTGTGAAGCGGTGGGGATGAAAATCAGTACCTCCAAATCCGAGGCCATGGTCCTCAGTCGGAAAAGGGTGGCTTGCCCACTTCAGGTTGGTGGAGAGTGCCTGCCTCAAGTGGAGGAGTTTAAGTATCTAGGGGTCTTGTTCACGAGTGAGGGAAGGATGGAACGGGAGATTGACAGACGGATTGGTGCAGCTTCTGCAGTAATGCAGTCGATGTATCGGTCTGTCGTGGTAAAGAAAGAGCTGAGCCGCAAGGCGAAGCTCTCGATTTACCAGTCAATCTACGTTCCTACTCTCACCTATGGTCATGAGCTTTGGGTCATGACCGAAAGGACAAGATCCCGGATACAGGCGGCCGAAATGAGCTTTCTCCGCAGGGTGGCCGGGCGATCCCTTAGAGATAGGGTGAGAAGCTCGGTCACCTGGGAGGAGCTCAGAGTAGAGCCGCTGCTCCTCCACATCGAGAGGGGTCAGCTGAGGTGGCTTGGGCATCTTTTTCGGATGCCTCCGGAACGCCTTCCTGGGAAGGTGTTCCGGTCCCGTCCCACCGGGAGGAGACCCCGGGGAAGACCTAGGACACGCTGGAGGGACTATGTCTCCCGGCTGGCCTGGGAACGCCTCGGTGTCCCCCCGGAAGAGCTAGAGGAAGTGTCTGGGGAGAGGGAAGTCTGGGCATCCCTGTTTAGACTGCTGCCCCCGCGACCCGGCCCCGGATAAGCGGAAGAAGATGGTATGGTATGGTATGGATAGAAAATCCTGAGGCCGGTTTATGGTGCCATAAGTTCTCCCCTTTTAACATCACAACGCTGAACAGTTGAGTCCAATAAAATAAAGTGTTTTATTTTTTACTTCCATTGTCCAAAATGAACGGTTTTAAATCCTGTTTTTTTTTTTTTTTTTTACAGAACAGTGCTAAATGTGTGAGTGTATAAAATACAATGCATTTTGACAGAAACGCTTTCTATTTGAGAAACTTGAGGAAAAAAAGAGGTGTAACAATCTGTACCTCAGGATTCTGTTTCTTTGCCCATGTACTCTGGCAGATGCTTGGTCTGGTTTTATCTTCATCACCACTCTCTGAAGATACTCAAAAGAATACTTCATGGCTTCTGGGTACTCGAGATTGACACAGTAGGTGACACCCATAAGCATGGCATAGCTCTATGCCACATCTTTAATGTTGTGAAGTACAATTGTCTCCTCAACTACAACTGCGATGTTGAAGACCTCCCGTGGAAAGGATCTCCCGCTCTGCGTATTCATAGCCTATCAGCAGGCCAAGTTGCATCCCCTTCATGGTTTCATCCAGAGTCTCTCCATGAGCCTTGAAAAGCAGAGGTAGTGTTTGAATGTTTCTGTCTACAAGTACATAGACTTTACTTCGATTATTAAATAGCTGCAGCCCTGGAGGCTGCATTTTCAGGAGCCACCAAAGTCCTAGGTCCACATTTCTAGGACCCTAGTTTTTTGCGACAATGCTACCTAATGAATTGGAGGGGGTCTTGCACAGAAACACAAGAAGGTTAACAGGCACAGCCAATGTGCGAAGCTGTAACCAGTTGACGTGTACAATCTCTGACTTAGAATAACTTACTTAGACATAGATTTAAGAACATACTCTGTGATGGTTAGGGAAAGGGGCTTTGGGGGGTAAGTGCTGGTTCAGTGATCTTAGTTTTGCATTGATATATAAAGGATCGAATCATGTTTAAGTTGGAAAAGTAAATTCTGCAAAGCAGCAGTTTTGAATGTTTTTCAAAAATTTTACTTAACTGAGTATAGACAATGATAATACTTTGTCTTCAGCATCCTAAATGATACAACATAAAAATAAATATGTTGATATCTATTGCATTTATTTTATGTATCAGTCAGATTTGACATAATAGCAGAGCACTACTACTGCAGAATCAAACATTTTAAATTATATACAATAAGCCAGGGCTGCTCAATCCTGTTCCTGGAGATCTAATATTTGGGAGGTTTTCTCTCCACCTCCATTTTTGACTAACCTGACTTGGCTTTTCATTCAGCGTTTTATTAGAATCAGGTGTGCAAAATTAGGGTTGGAAAGAAAACCTACAAAATGGTAGCTGTCCAGGAACAGGATTGAGCAGCCTTGCTATAAGTGATAAGAGGCAGCTTTGTGACTCCATTCTGTGTATCTAATTAGGTTTATTTACACCAGTAATCATGCCATCTTGTTGCAAAGACTAGTCAACATATTATCTGTTTGGCAGTCTCATGGTTCAGGAGCTCTGTCAGATAGAGCTTAGTTTGTCCTGTTTGATGGCTAAAGACAGTTCATATAATTACTCTCCAGAAGGTGGTGCCACAGAACACTGTACTTGGACCACTGTTTGCAATCTATTAACAATGTACTGTAAGTGATATGTAATTTCCTAGTTTACATTATTATGCCGACACAGGTATTTATTTTTCTGAACAAAGACTAAGTAAAGACTTTGAACTGCAATGTACCTTTACAATTACCCATGCTATGGTCAGTCACATGCAATAGCTTTTAAATGTTGATAAGATGGTTTTCATGAACGTTAGAGATCTATAATCACTATGCAGTACAAGCAAATAAAATAAGTATGCTACAGAACACCATAATTGTGTAATGAAATCATACAAACCTCTGCACCAAGATGTGGTGTTTGTAGGGTGTTTGAATGTATACCCCCAATGTAAGTGTTATGATACGCAGAGCATTTTGTTAAAACAGAAAAGTTGTACTTCAAGACACCCAAAGTTGTTCTTCAACTTGAATACCATTAAATCAAATGGTTAAATGTCTTATATTGATTGCTGATTAGAGCCTACTGAGAATAGTTAATGTGGAATTTTACCTTCATTTTCTTCAATTATTTAGTCAGACTAGAAACAGGAGACAAAGAAAATGTGATTGTGGGACAGGCAGAATTAAGAATTGATCCCCTGATGTCAAGGGCAGTAAAATAGTGCATTTAATTGGCATTCCATCAATTTATCCAGATATGCACACTGTATACAATTATTCAAGGGCGATTTGAAATTGACAAGTGGTTTCCTTGCTTTGAGAAACTGTATTATGAGACATCATTCAAAATTGGATTTAATAGCCTGACGACATTTTATTTATTGATAATATGACCAATTCCTACATTTCTTTCTTCTAATGGCAAAGGCAAATACAGCATTTTTCTAATGCTTGCTGTGGAACTGTACTTACAGCTGATGATTTCAGAACAGGGCTCAACAACATGCGGATAAATTGCCTAACTGATCAATTGTTAAACCTAAAATAGAATTGAACAATTCTGCTATTAATTAAAACAAAAAAATATGTCATTTGTGCTACCAGTTCATAGTTAATTGGTGTTATCATTAAATGGGGAGTCTTTCAGAGCACAGGATGGTGTATTCCATTGCTCCAGCAAATTTCTTTAAGTCTCCTTCAAGTAGGATAGAACTTAGTTGCCACAGTTTAAGGGTTTACAAGTACTTTTTTTAACCAATTCACAAGTGACAGGGTCTCTTAATATATGAGATTGTTTCAGTTTTAATTAGAAGTGTAACGATATGCCTAACCCAGCGTATGGTACATATTGTGTGTACTTATTGAGGGTCATAGTTCATTATGATTCTGGTACAGTGAAAAAAAATATTACCAACACTTTATTATATGAGTAATTATTATTACTCATCAAAAATATGTGAGGAACATTCTTTATTTGGCTCAAGCACCCTTAGGTGTTGAAATCCTGTTGTACTGAAAACGTGCCAACAATTATGACCTATGCAAATGCTCGTTTAAACATAATGCCCTAATATGTTTGTTTTTTCAGGTCAGATTTATTCAAGAGGCATTCAACACAACATTTAACAATTTCTTAATGTAATCTTTTGGGTTCACATGCAAACCTGTTAAGAGCTTACAAAAGTTTACCATTACAGCCCTACTTTTAAATCCATATAGTTCTTGTGAACATGCTCTGGCTTGAGTTGGACTTTTTCCTCTACATAAGTTATTTATTTTTATTTTGAAGAAAGAATTACATGTTTTAGCTAACTTCTTGTTGGTGATAATGTGTCTACAGTGATATATTTTACATTGTGTACAATGGGGCTGGTTTGTTACAAACTCCAAAACTCTGTGGCCAGGGATAGACAGGGACATAAATTCAGGCCAGGCACTGTAGCCACAAATCACTACGCAAGTCCATAGCTATGGGTTTCTTTTGGACTTGGTCACCTAAATCATCCTCTTTCCTACCAGTTGCCCTTGGCCACAGCTGTTACATGCTCAACTGGCTTTTAAAATTGATGCACATTTACTGCATGACTATACAATAAAAAAAAAAAAATAATATTTGTAGAAAAGCAAAATTCTAAAAGTGCATGCAAACAAGACTCACAATGACATGTAGCACTAGCGTTAGGTAAAACAAAAAAACAAACATTTCTAAGAGTTACTGAGTTACAGATCCTATACAGATACAAGACAATTAAAATAAATTGTATGGACCTTAATCCATACATTTCTTATGTGGGAAATAACCTTTTCATAAGTGTAGAACATTTCTGGGATCTTTTATTTCAGCTTATGAAACATGAGACAAACACTTTGTAAAAGGGAGATAAACAAGGAACAAACACTTAACAAGTGTTTTGGAATTGGCAACCTCTTCACCCTTCTTCATGTGTTCTCTCTCCATCCTGGGCTCCCATCTTTAAGGGGCTCAGCCACGATAAGGGTATCAGTGCTTTGAGCTGCTATCATTCTGTCCTTCGTTGTAGCCGCTTCCTTCTCTCCAACTCCATACTTCTCCCAGAAATCGTCTCTTGTGGCTTCTGTTACAGCAATCTTCCCCCTGCCTGCTTTCCATGATTCTATTTATGCTTCCATTGACAAGGTCTAGACAAGTTGCAGTTGGTTAGGTGTGGGGCCCCTAGAAAATTATGGAACTTTGCTGCCTTTTTTAGTGCCGTTGGTGCACTACATGAAACAGGCAGGGGGTCGTTGTATGCTATTTACAATATTTCTTTCCTGTTTGGGTGATGCCTATAGAAATGGCAGGTATCGCAGGACAGTTTTAAAATTGGGTTTGTTTGGCTAGATGCCTCCATATTTGTACTAAACAACTCAAAACCTTTCTAGTCCTTTTCTGGTCTATCATTTTAATCCCTTCAACTTTACCAATTTTATTATTTGGAATGTATAAATTCATTCAATATTTTATTGCAATACTCAGTGACTAATCTTTAATATACAGCACTGTAAAAATGTTTAGTTATTTGTATGCTGTTGCCATATGTATTTTTTTGACGTATAAAACTGTATTAAAGGTGGCCTATATTTCCCGAATCCCCTCTTCTCAGATTAGCCTTCTAATATTTAATACAACATAACTCTGACTCCATACATGCACAATCCGTATTTATTACAGTGAAAAGGGGTGTGGTAAGTTGTTGCCCATCTGTCTTGTGTCACAAAGGCTTTACCCAAAGAGTGGGCTGTCCCTCCACCTTATCCTTCCTGCCATAATGTTTACTGTTGTGTTTACCTAAAGGGGCCAACTGATCTTACTTACCCCCCAAGGACCACATTCCTTAGGAACAGAGAGGAATGACACCCTTCTTTGTCTAGGCAGGAGGACATGGCCCAAATACCTAATAATCCTCTGATATTATACAGACATGTGTGTCACAATCAAAGTAAAGATCTACATAACAGCCAATGGAAAGACAGACATTTCTCAAATGTACCTTAGATCAAAATTTCCATAAAATCAAGTCCCAGTCTTTTTGATGTACATTTTAAATTGACATGAAATTATGAAATTTTAATACCTAAAGCCAATCAGATAACTGAGCCAGCCCATCCTGTTAGAGGGCTGAACATTGCCCAGCAGTTAGACAAATGCTTAATATACACTCACCTAAAGGATTATTGGGAACACCATACTAATACTGTGTTTGATCCCCTTTCGCCTTTAGAACTGCCTTAATTAGACGTGGCATTGATTCAACAAGATGCTGAAAGCATTCTTTAGAAATGTTGGCCCATATTGATAGGATAGCATCTTGCAGTTGATGGAGATTTGTGGGATGCACATCCAGGGCACGAAGATCCCGTTCCACCACATCCCAAAGATGCTCTGTTGGGTTGAGATCTGGTGACTGTGGGGGCCATTTCATTACAGTGAACTCATTGTCATGTTCAAGAAACCAATTTGAAATGATTCGAGCTTTGTGACATGGTGCATTATCCTGCTGGAAGTGGCCATCAGAGGATGGGTACATGGTGGTCAAAAAGGGATGGACATGGTCAGAAACAATGCTTAGGTAGGCCATGGCATTTAAATGATGCCCAATTGGCACTAAGGGGCCTAAAGTGTGCCAAGAAAACATCCCCCACACCATTACACCACCACCACCAGCCTGCACAGTGGTAACAAGGCATGATGGATCCATTCTTCCAGCCTTCAACTGTCCAATTTGGGTGAGCTTGTGCAAATTGTAGCCTCTTTTTCCTATTTGTAGTGGAGATGAGTGGTACCCGGTGGGGTCTTCTGCTGTTGTAGCCCATCCGCCTCAAGGTTGTGCATGTTGTGGCTTCACAAATGCTTTGCTGCATACCTTGGTTGTAACGAGTGGTTATTTCAGTCAAATTTGCTCTTCTATCAGCTTGAATCAGTCGGCCCATTCTCCTCTGACCTCTAGCATCAACACAGCATTTTCGCCCACAGGACTGCCGCATACTGGATGTTTTTCCCTTTTCACATAATTCTTTGTAAACCCTAGAAATGGTTGTGTGTGAAAATCCCATTAAATGAGCAGATTGTGAAACACTCAGACCGGCCCATCTGGCACCAACAACCATGCAACGCTCAAAATTGCTTAAATCACCTTTCTTTCCCATTCTGACATTCAGTTTGGAGTTCAGGAGATTGTCTTGGACAGGACCACACCCCTAAATGCATTGAAGCATCTGCCATGTGATTGGTTGATTAGATAATTGCATTAATGAGAAATTGAACAGGTGTCCCTAATAATCCTTTAGGTGAGTGTAGATTATTATAGCAGTTAGTGCTTCTTTTATTTTGTTTTCACGTGTTTTGAAATGTTTAATAAAGACAGGTGCTACAGTTGAGTTTTTTTTCTGGATCAGATGTGCGTCCCAGTCTGGCCTAAAGTGAAAAGTGCTGAAATAACAAACCTCTTTGCCTGGGTGGCAGTCATCTCCTCTGGGGACTCTGATACTTATACTAGCTCTCTCCCATGCCATCACTCAGACTAGTGGTTCCCAAACTTTTTTTATCAGACCTCCCTTTGGTAAATACTTTTTTTCAGGCCTCCCCTACACCCATTCCCACCAGCATTGTTGCATTGTTGATGTAAAAATGTAAATTACTCCCTACAAATAAGAATAAACATATTCAGTTGTGTTTTAATAATAACATTTTATTTGAATACATTTGATTGTAAAGAGATTTGAAACGTATGATTATTTATAAAGGTGCTGTATGTGAATAAGGGCCAAATGCATGTGATTGTGCAGAGATTGGAAATGCATGACACCAGGGTGAAAAATAAGTATCCAACAGCCAATGGCTGTTAGATTCAGCCTAATGGCAGGTAGGATTGCCCATTAAAACCAATTGGAGGCAGGTAGATTTTAAACTTTGACAGATATAAATTCAAAAAGGTTAATTTCCTGCCAACATGACACCCAACAAAGGAAAAGCAGATGCTTGTAGGCCTAAGAGTTCAGTTTAAATCCAATTAATGTCTATACTTCATGGTTACATCTCAATGGCTTTGGTGTGCCTGGTGCTCCTGGCAAATCTTCTGGAATCATGGTTTGTTTTGAGATCACAACTCTCAGCTCACTCGTGAATGTTCAGTCTATTTCTATATTTGATTTTGATGCAGGCCGCAGCAGAAAAGCCTACCTCACAGAGATAGGATGAGGCAAAAGGCAGAAGTACGGCCACAGCTCTCTGGCCAATCAGGGGGAAGTCCTTCTCAACTCCAATTCAGAACCCAGCCAAGGTCCTGGATGTGAACTTCAGCCTTAGTGTAGAGCCATATGTTAGCTCTATGTACTTCTTCTGTGGTGAACATGACAGGTGGAGTTGTAACGAAGGGGTCTCAGATCCAGTCATATTTGGTGGTGTCGTCAAGTGAGAAGTACTTGTGGAAATGTTTTTAAGGCAGAGAGGTGGTCTCTCAAACACAGAAGCCCTGTGTTTGGAAGTTCATTGGTTTCAATAAATGACTTCAGATTCAAATGCATCTATGTACCCCTGCTCAAGTCTCCTGTCCACATATCCATTTTCTTTGTAAAAGAGTGGATTCGGTCTGTCAGCTGTGGCGTTTGGGCCCTGTAACTGCAGATTCAACTGATTCAGCTTTTCAAACATATCACTCAAATAAGCCAGCTTCATGATGAAGTCTAGTATGTGCCCCTCTTCATGATGATAGATAAATCTATCTGCTAGTATGTGCCCGTCCTCCTCCAGGAATATGTGTATTTTGTCTTTTAGTTTGAAAACCCTGAACAGCACCTTCCTGCGATAGAGCCACCAGGACTTTCTAAGAAACAGCACAGCAGTGTACTCTGCACCCATGTCTTCACACAAAGCAGAAAAAACGCAAGCTTTCATGAGCCTGGTTTTTATGTAATTGACGACTGTGAGCACATCAGTAAACACACTGTTAAGTTGAGGGCTCAGCTGTTTTGACGCCAGTGCCTCACGGTGTATGATGCAATGTGTCCATTCCGCTCTGGGTGCAACGCGTTTAATTAGTGCTCCCAGCCCTCCCCATACCCCAGACATGTCCTGTGTGGAAAAGTTAATCAGCTGTGGTGCACGTCAGTACTTACTTGCAGAATAGTAGATCCTCACTGAGATCACTTGATTGTACGTAGCTCACATAAGCAATTAAAAGGCAGTCTTTTTTGCTGTCCGTGGCCTCATCAAATTGTAAAGCGAAATGTTCATTTTATTTTTTCAGTCAGTTGCTCCTTAATATCCTCCAATATGGCTGTGATCTGTCTTGCTGTTGTGCTGTTGGACAGGGGGATAGATTTAAATTTTTGCACATTTGCCTCATCAATTATGACAGCAACCATATCCATTGCGGCAGGTAGAATAAGCTCCTTGGCAATTGTGTGTGGCTTTTTGCTCTGCTATTCTGTATGCTACTTTGTATGAGGCCAGCTGGGCGTTGGTGGTGGTAGATGCATTCTTCACAAATCTGCACTGTTGTCCTCTGTATTCATTCAATTTTCATCTGGAACATTCCACTGGCTTGTTAGCATCAAGGTGCCGTCTAAGTTTGCAAGGCCTCATGCTGTCAGCGGCTAGCATCTTTAGATAGACCACACACAGATTTTTCCTCCCCTCCAATCTCACAAGCGCGGGAAGACATTTAAATGGTATCCTGGTAACAGTATTTGCTTTGGCAGCGCCTCCCCGGCGGTACCCTCACACTTTGAGGAACACTGACTTCGGTCCTGTCTGTTGTAATTTGTCTAGTCTTATCTGGTGTTCTGTTGATCATAGGCATGCTCCCTCTTATACTATAGCTCTCTTTCCAAGAGGACCTGATCTCAAGGACCATGCCTGTGGATTACCTGGCTAGTTGCCTGTTGGCTTTCCTTGTCCACAGTCCACCTGGCTGTGCTGTTAATCCAGCTTTTTTGGAAGCTTTACTGTCAATTTTGGAACCCTTGTTCTTCTTTTCTGCCAGCAGCCATCAGACCACTTCCAATTGATTCTCACTCTCCCTTCCTCTGTTATGAAAAAATCTTGATTAGAAACACTATTTAGAAGGCGCTTTTATTCAAACCAACTTACAGTTGTCAATGCATACATTTTCATATTTATTTTTATTGTGTTTCCATGGGAATCGAGACAGTGATGTCATTAGGTGTTTTAATCCAATTCCAAAAATAGATCTAAAGTTTGCATTATCAAACAAAAATGTCTGCTTGTTTTCAGATCTGACCTTACCACAGCTGTGTGTGTAATCCCCTCTGCACTCCACTCAGCCCACAACAATCAATTTGACCCCAAGTCCCTTGCAAGTCTGGTGATGTCCCTGATCAAGCCTGCAACACTGTGCTATGTTCTTACCAAGTGAGCTACACAGGCCTTGATCTCTGAATGCTCAGTTGACATACAGCAGCATACTCCAAAGCAGCTATTGAACAGACTTGTTGCATCATGACATTTGAAATTTCTCTAAGAACTTTAACACTTTAATAATCAAGTAATCCATCCATTTCCAGCCAGAACAACCAGAAGAGGTGTGGCCATACTTTGGAGATCGGCTCCTCTATTTAACATCTGCATTTGTCATAGTATGCTTGTAAAGACAACCAGCTTTAAACCCAAAAGGGAAAGCAAAGAAATGTCACAGTGGTTAGAAAAATTCCCTAGAAAGCCAAGAACCTGTGGAGTCTTTGTAGTCACTGTGAATCAGCATTTCTTGTTGTTTCTTGTGAACACAGTATGTCGTTGCATCCACAAATTTATAAAATTAAAACTCTACCATATAAAGAAGAAACCATATAGAAACAAAATCCAGAAACGCCTTCGCCTTCTCTGGGCCCAAGCTCATTTAAGATGGACTTAGGCAAAGTGGAAACCTGTCCTGTGGTCTGACAAATCAAAATGTAAAATTATTTTTGGGAATTATGTAAACCGTGTCGTCCGGGCTAAAGAGAGACCATCTGGCTTCTTATCAGCGCACAGTTGGGGGGTGCATTAGTGCACATTGCATTGGTGACTTGCACATCTGTGAAGGCACCCTTAATGCTGAACATTATATACAGGTTTTGGATCAAGATATGCTGCCATCCGGACAATGTCTTTTTCAGGGAAGGCCTTGCTTATTTCAGCAAGACAATGCCAAAACACATGCTGCATGTATTACAACAGCATGGCACCTAATTTAGAGTCCATGTGCCAAATTGGCCTGCCTGCAATCCAGACCTGCCACTCATTGAAAACATTTGGTGCATTGTGAAAAATAGGACAAAAGAGACCCAAAACTGTTGAGCAGCTGAAATCTGTCCTGTCCTCAGTTCCCAAATGCTTACAGAGTATGGTTAAATTAAGAAATCATGCTACACAGTGGTAAAAATGCCCCTACTTTTTAGAAATGTGTTGCTTGCATCAAATTCAAAATGGGCTGTCACGTCCTGGCTGTGCCCCTAGCCATCTCTGCGCTGGGCTCGGGGCATAGCCAGGACAGGACAGGAGGTGGCCTTTAGCCACCTCTACTCCTTTTTTTGGTTTCCCCAATTGGAGGCAGGTGTTAGTCATTGCCTCCAATTGGGGACCCTATTTAAGTTTAGTTTGTAGGCCCCAAGGCATGGTTCATTTTGGTTTTGTTTATCCTGTGTAAGGAATACCCACGTCACTGGTTGCTGCTTTTTGTTTTGTTGGAGTCCTGCATTCTTTATTTTGTATTAAATGGATTACCTTACCTACCTCTACTCTGCGCCTGTGTCCTCTTCATCCCACGACCGTGACATGGGCATGTATTTTACCAAAACAATAACATTTCTCAGTTTCAACATTTGATATGATATTCTTTGTACTATTCTCAATCAAATGTAGGGATAAATGGTTTGAACATCATTGCATTCTGTTTTTATTAGCATTTTACGCAGTGTCCCAACTTTTTTGGAAACAGGGTTGTAGGTTACTCTATGGTGAGTTCTTACACTGTTAGTTTAGAAAAATTCTGGAAACTATGATTGTATAAAGAAGCAGTGAAATGTCTCATCTCATCTTCATCTGCTTATCCGGTATCGGGTCGCGGGGGCAGCAGCTCCAGCAGGGGACTCCAAACTTCCCTTTCCCGAGCCACATTTGCCAGCTCTGACTGGGGGATCCCGAGGCGTTCCCAGGCCAGTGTCTAAATATTATCTCTCCACCTAGTCCTGGGCCTACCACGAGGTCTCCTCCCAGCTGGACGTGCCTGGAACACTTCCCTAGGGAGACGTCCTGGGGGCATCCATACCAGATGCCCGAACCACCTCAACAAGCTCCTTTCGATGCAAAGGAGCAGCGGCTCTACTCCGAGTTCCTCACGGATGGCTGAGCTTCTCACCCTATCCCTAAGGGTGAAGCCAGCCACCCTTCTGAGAAAACCCATTTCAGCCGCTTGTACTCGCGATCTTGTTCTTTCGGTCATGACCCAGCCTTCATGACCATAGGTGAGGGTAGGAACGAAAATTGACCAGTATATCGAGAGCTTTGACTTCCGGCTCAGTTCTCTTTTCATCACAACGTAAAGCGAATGCAATACCGCCCCTGCTGCTCCGATTCTCCGGCCAATCTCCCGCTCCATTGTCCCCTCACTCGCGGACAAGACCCCGAGATACTTGAACTCCTTTACTTGGGGCAACGCCTCATTCCCTACCCGGTGGAGACACTCCATCGGTTACCTGCTGTGAACCATGGCCTCAGATTTAGAGGTGCTAATCCTCATCCCAACCGCTTCGCACTTGGCTGTGAACCAGTCCAGTGAGTGCTGAAGGTCACAGACCGATGATGCCATCAGGACCACATCATCCGCAAAAAGCAGCGATTAGATCCCCAGCCAACCGAACTGCAACCCCTCCCCACCCCGACTACGCCTCGATATCCTGTCCATAAAAGTTACAAACAGGATTGATGACAAAGCACAGCCTTGCGGAGGCCAACCCCCACCTGGAACGAGTCCAACTTACTAACGAGAACTCGAACACAGCTCTCACTTTGGACGTATAGGGATTGGATAGACCTCAGAGAATGTCTGAAACTAAAACTCTGGTATTTGTTATGATACAGAGATTTTTTGTTTTAAGTAATACCCTAGTAGAATTTTCTCTAATCTGTATTGTTCTTTGAAATAGTGTTTTGGGAATTTTTGTCAAACAGGCTGCATAAGAAGAACCTTATTTAGCAGATTATGGCTCTCAAACAAATGGTTAAATATGCAGTCTTAGAATTTAGCAAACTTTTGCGACTAAGAAACCTAGTTAACCATGACATTCTAGGTATAATATTGGTTTTGATGAAATTGGGCAGTTACTGGCACAGACCGTTCACAATTGTCTGGACCCGTTTTGGCTCAACAGTGACACTTTTACAACCAGGAGCCGAAAATACTGAAAAACATCTTCAGGAGATTTCAAATGTCTTAATACTGTGTATTGCCCCCTTTAGCATCAATAACAGCGTGCAGTCTTTTGTAATAGTTGTCTATGAGGCCCCGAATTCTTGCAGGTGGTATAGCTGCCAATTCATCTTGGCAAAATGCCTCCAGTTCATGCAAAGTCTTGATGATTTAAGGTCAGGAGGCTGTGATGGCCACTCCAGAACCTTCACCTTTTTCTGCTGTTACCATTGGAGGGTCAACACTTGGCCTTGTGCTTAGGGTCATTGTCATGCTGGAAAGTCCAAGAATGTCCCATGCGCAGCTTTCGTGCAGAAGAATGTTAGTTGTCTGCTAGTATTTTATGATAATATGTTGCATTAATCTTGCCATACATTTTCACTAGATTCCCCACGCCTTTAGAGCTCACCCCCCCCCCAAACATCAGTGAGCCACCACCATGCTTCACAGTGGGGTTGATATTCTGTTCATTATAGGCCTTATTGACCCCTCTACAAACACAGTGCTTATGGTTGTTACCATAAAGCTCTATTTTGGTCTCATCACTCCAAATTACGATGTGCCAGAAGCTGTGAGGCGTGTCAAGGTGTTGTCAGGCATATTGTAACCAGGCTTTATTGTGGCATTGGCGCAGTAAAGGCTTCTTTCTGGCAACTCGACCATGCAGCTCATTTTTGTTCAAGTATCGTCTTATTGTGCTCCTTGAAACAACCACACCGTCTTTTTCCAGAGCAGCCTGTATTTCTCCTGAGGTTACCTGTGGTTTTTCTTTGTATCCAGAACAATTCTTCCAGCAGTTTTTGGTTGAAATCTTTCTTGGTCTACCTGGCCTTGGCTTGGTATCAAGAGATCCCAAAATGTTCCACTTCTTAATAAGTGATTAAACAGTACTGACTGGCATTTGCAAGGATATCTTTTATTATCCTTTTCTATCTTTATAAAGTTCCATTACTCCATTAAGCTCCGCCGGCCCTCCCGGCTCCTGAACCTCCACCAGCTCCCCCGGCTTCTGGCCCTCTGCCGGCTCCTGACTCTCCGCCGACTTTGGGCTCTCCCCCGGTTCCCGACCCGCCGCTGGCTCCCCCGGCTCCCGACCCGCCTCCGGCTCCACCGGCTCCCGACCCGCCTCCGGCTCCCCCTGCTCCTGACCCGCCGCTAGCTGTCCCTGCTCCCGGGGCTTCCGCCTGTTCCTGTCCCTGGTTCCCTTCCCGGGGCTGAGCCTGCCCTTCCTCCCCTTCAGTTGTTTGGGCGCATCCGGGTGTCTGCGCCTTTGGGGGGGGGGGGGTACTGTAACGGTCCCTGCCTGAGGGGACCGTTCCACTTCATGTTTTCTGTTCGTCCTTGTCTTGTCCTTGTATGGTCAGTTAATCGGTATATTAATTTCACCTGTGTTTAGCCCCCACCTGTTTCTGTTTTCCTCGTTTGTCTGTGTATTTAGTTCACCCATTTTCTCCCTGTCGCTGTTGGTCATTGTGCTTGTCTACCTGTAATGTTTTATGTATACCTGAACTCCTGAAACCTTGAACTCCTGAAACCTTGAGTGTTTCGTATTGCCCGGCACTCTGTTTTGTGTTCTCGGCTTTGGTTAGTTTATTAAAAAGGAAACGCCTCGAAATTCTGCACCTGCCTCCGTCTCCATTTATGAAACGTGACACACAATTAGGTCAATAAATGCATGTGAACTTGTATCTAGAGCCAATAAACAAAATCCAAGTCTGCTACATAACCAGGTGGATAAGGACAGAGAAATCAGGTGGGATGTGGGTAGTGTGAACAAATGCAACGTAATGATTGGGACCTAAATTCAATCAATCAATTGATTTTATAAAATCCTCTCTACTTCAAAAATGTATGCACAGTGGCTAGAAAACACTCTCTAGTCCCCCCAAACATTGCAACGTAATAACTAGGGACTGAGACGGAGAGAGGGTGGGCGGATCTGGAGAAATTGTTTCCCCATGCTGCGGATGGCGTAACAACTAGGAGGTGTCCTCCCCCAGGTTTGAGCTAGTGGACAATCCTTCCAGTGGAACGTATTATTCCCAGGCTAAAGTTAATCATAGATGAGTGCATTGTTAAAACTAGGGACTAAGACTGGGGATGGAAACTGCCACATCCAACAGGTTGGGGGGGATGGTGTAGTGGCTACGAACATTCTGGTCCAATAACAGTACACACACCTCCTGGTGAAGCTATGATATAATTGAGGGTGGCACGGTTTTGTAGAATCATCATGCAGTGAGATTACAAAGCCAATGAGACATTAACAACAGCCAAGGCAGTATCATTAGCCAATTCTTCAATAAAATTAGATATACGGATTTGGTCTAAGGCAATCATTACTCTATATTTTGGGATAATATATATTTTGGGACCACCTAAAAAAGGTTTGGGTACAGGTTACACCAGGAGGACATCCATCATCTCCTCTCCCAGAAGAGATGAGTGGTGGGTGTAGTGTTTGGAGTCACATAGCAGGATAGGGATATAACCAAAAACAAATACCTGAGAAATTGGCAGGCAAATTATTATAAGCAGTGGTGCCACATAGCCAATG
The DNA here is from genome assembly GCF_011004845.1 of Esox lucius. Lineage (NCBI taxonomy): Eukaryota > Metazoa > Chordata > Actinopteri > Esociformes > Esocidae > Esox > Esox lucius. The sequence goes on along the minus strand of NC_047573.1, from coordinate 36,768,572 downwards.
GGAGCCAACAGGTGCTGGAAGTAGTTAGTGTAGGATATAATGTGTCAGAATGGTGATTTATGGCCCTGGGGGGCAGGACTTCCATATTAATGTGACAGGTGGGTGGGACATCCGGTTTGTAGGGTGGGACTTCCGTTATGACGTATGTTAGGGTGGGACTTCCTGTATGACGTATGTTAGGGTGGGACATCGATGATGACATTCAGTCTTTCCTGAGCGAACGTACCTACACATTACAAAACATGGAGGATTGTGCTGCGATCAATGTTTTGGGTGAAACACCGGTGAAAGCTAACAGCTTAAACACAGCTCAGCGATTTGGTAAGAAATTACAAATGGGCCGCAGAGATGCAGTCAACATGCAAGCCCCGAAGAAACCGATGCAGAGTTTAACCCGAATCCATCAACTACACCAGGATATGTTGACACAGGAGTGGAAATTGGACAATGGTCGGATCGGGGGATACATCTTCAACCCAGAGCTACCGGAGGTGGCATTTTATGAATTACCCGAAGGCCATGTGTTTAAGGCTGGTGTGAATGATCAAATTGTTTTTAATGCCAGTTTATGGGTCACCTTTCGAAAAGTGTTATATTTGGGGCCAAAACAAGGCCCACATAATACAGTAGATGTACTGTTTAAAGTTGTCGAGGGGCTGAAAGAGTATGACTCTGTTAGATTGGAGTTATTTCTGGAAAATGTCAGCGGGTTAGATTGTGACTGCGGACAGATCGACTCACCTAAGACCCTGAAGCCCCGCCTTAAGCTAACACCATCCTCAGCACAGCATAAAAACCGACAGACCGCCTGTGACTATCAAGCAGTCGGAAGAATTTACGAAACATGTCTCAAGATTACAACCAAGCGGTGATTGAAGAACCCAAGGCTGAGGACTGGCTGTGTGACGCCTGGGATGACAATGCTAAAGCCTTCTATGGAACCCCTGACCCAGACAGCTCGATTCCACCGGCATACCCCGCAAGAAACTACCACTGGATTGACAAGGTTGGTGATCAACTAGGTCCTCTTAACCTGTCATACCTTTCAAATGCTAACAACAGTTATCACAAAATGGACACCTTGCACCAAAAATTTTAAAGATCATCAAAACAACAATGGGTATGATCCTGGAAAATGTTGTTGGGGCTATTCTACACAAAGCATGCATCGGATGTGAAGTGGACCACCCGAGCCAGACAAGACATTCATGTCTCGAACCGCCTGAGTATTTTTTTGAGACCCATTATGATGACATTGTGGCGACCGTTTTAACACCGCGACTGAAACATGTGTTGGTCAAGATTTTGAACGCATCGGGTTTTCACGCACCGATGACTGATGTTCACGAGGCCGCTGAGAACTTTCTGCATGAGCTCAAGTTGGAGCCGAACATCACACAGAGACTGAGTGAGAACAGGGATGAATTCATGGACAAATTTAATAAGGATGCTGTATGCGACGCAGCGGCGTCATGGTGTGACGAAAGCAAAGAGTCTGTTGTCTAAGGACAGGGTAACTTCAGTTCTCATGTTAACATGTATATAAACAAAGAGTATGAGAAATCTGAATGTTTGTGTAACTTTTCTGAATATCTTGGTTGTGTTATTTCGAAAACTCAAATAAAACATTGTTAAACATGTATTAATTCTTATTATTGCTCGAACACTCTACGATGTCTGAACAGGTTATGAAAAGTATTTACTATGACCCGGCAAACCCTGGTGCTTATGTGGGTAGAGAGGGTTTGAAAAGAGCATACGGGGAGATCCTCAAAAATGGTGAGGCCGATGACTGGCTGCTCGCCCAGGATACATACACGCTACACAGGCCTGTAGCTATACATTTTAAAAGAAATAGAGTTATTGTTCATGATATAAATTCGCAATTTCAGCTGGATTTGGTTGACATGAGTGCTTAGTGTGGAAAACGATAACATGAAATTTATGTTAACATGCATAGATGTATTAAGCAAATACGCATGTATTCGCGTGCTGAGAAATAAAAGCGCTATAGAGGTAAAGCGAGTATTTGAAGACATTAAAAGAAGGAAGAACACCGCAAAAAGTCCAAACGGACAAGGGGAAGGAGTTTTTTAATTCACATTTTGAAATGTTGATAAAGAAGTACAACATAAAACATTTTGCTACAGGAAATGTCAAAGCGAGTATCGTTGAGAGGTTTAATAAAACAATTAAATCACGAATGTGGAGGTATCTCATCGCTATGTTGAGGTTATTCAAGATTTAGTTTGTGGGTACAACCATGCTGATGTTTGTGAAGAAAATGTTAGATTAGTTCTCAAGAACCTGTATGGCACAACATTAACGAGAAATGGTAATCAAAGCTACAAGTTCCAGGTTGGGGATACTGTGAGACTCTCAAAGCTGAGATATGCGTTTACAAAAGGCTATGGAAAAGGGTACACAGATGAAGATTTTACAATAACAGAATGCATTCCTCAGGTACCTCCTGTATATAGAATAAAAGATTACGATGGTGATGTGATAGTTGGGACCTTTTATGAACAGGAATTGCTGAAAATAAGCGTGGCTAAGGATAAAACTTGGAAGCAGTTTTGAATGAGAAAGTACACAAAGGGAGGAAAATGTGTCTTGTGAAATGGCTTGGTTGGCCTGAGAAATTCAACAGCTGGATACCATAGGAACAAGTGGTTGACCTAGAAACTGGATATAACTCCAGGATTTTCAGGATCACGTCATTTACATTGACTGCGATCAGCATGGGTGACGGTGGCTTCTACATAACGCTGCCCAGAGACATGTCTATCCAAGCAACAAGTTCGTGCTATACCACTAAATGTGCCAAAGGTATAGATTTGAAAGGCGATTGGGAAGTATCTTTGATAGAGTTCCAATACCCGCATACGTGGAAAACTTTTACATGGGGTGAAAACGCATTTGAACTACATGACTTGAATAACGACAACACTCGAAATATGAACTCAACCGGTTATTACAGCAGCATATTAAAACTAGTGATAGAGCTCAACAGTCATATAAAAACACATGGTTTATCGGTGGGGTACGATGAATTTAAAAATAGAATGTTTCTAAAAGGTGAGCCCCAGTTTAGTTTGAAATTGAGTGCAAAACTGTAACAGATATTGGGGTTAAAACCAGGCGAGCGGTGGTACGCCCCATGGTACGGAACATACCCCACAGATATTCTGGCAGGGTTTAACACCCTATACATTTACACAGATATAATTGATTATCAACGCGTTGGTGACAGTCATGTCCCACTGCTGCGAACTGTACATATTGCAGGGAGAAAGAACGAAGTTGTCACAGTGACGTACGACAAGCCACACTACGTACCTCTTAGTAAGAGTCAATTTGATGAGATCTGTATTGAAGTAAAATCGGATCAAAACCAGCTGGTTTCATTTGTAGTGGGGAAGGTGATTGCAAAATTACACTTCAGACCCGTCAAACAATCTTTTAGAGTTTAAGAGGCAGCCGCAGAAGCTCTATGATGATCCTCGAAGGTATGTTGAATACTACCCAACACAGGCCGGTAACGGTTTACCGGGGTATCATGGTAGCTCAGCAATGTGTGGGGCCGGTCTAGGGGGCCTTTTCCGAGGGCTTTTCCGGATGGCAATACCTTTGTTTAAGCGCGGGTTCTCCATAGCAAAACCACATCTGAAGAGTGCGGCTAGGAATATAGTTGGCGATGTTGTCAACAGTGTTATGTCACGACAAACAAAACAGCAGGACGGTTCTGGATTGATGGTTATGTCTCTAGGTGTTAGAAAGAGACCACCTGGTAGGCGGAGCCTACCCAAGAGTAAAAAAATCAAAAATGAGACAAAAACAAGAGCCAAAGTTAAAAGAGGACATTTAAAGGGACTGGAGGACACTTAAAGGGAACACGGCAAAGCTGATTAAGAATATATTTTAGAAAGATGGCACTCCTACACCATATGTCTGGCGAATGTATGAAGACAGAGTTGGATTTATTCACAGTCCCCTTCACACAGACATCTATTGAGAAAAATACATACATTGAAATACCGACCCTATCAGCAATATCAGACGCAGCCCCTCTGAAGTTCTTTATTGCCGGGAATGGCGAAGACTACGTTGATCTAAACAATACTTTGTTATACCTACGCGTAAAAGTCACTAAACCGGACGGAACCAATATTGATGCCGGAGCACGTGTTGGGGTTATCAACTATCCGATAGCCCCCCTATTTTCACAAATGGATGTCTCCTTGGGTGATCGTTTAATTAGCAGGAGTAGCAACACATACCCCTACAGAGCCGTTATAGAGAGCATTCTGAATTATGGATGTGATACATTAAAGACAGTTTTCAGCTGGGTTGTTTTACAAGGATGCCGCAGGTCACATGGATGTTACGGACCCTGCAGGCGAGAACGATGGACTTACGAAAAGGGCAGCCTATTCAGCGGATAGCACAACATTTGAAATGATCGGCCCTGCTCATAGCAATATCTTCTTTCAAAAGAAACTAGAATGGTGCGTGGTAAAGATGAGTTCTGCCTTATGGGGGTCGGGGATGTGCGTTATCATTTGCATATCTTATCAGCGTCACTATTTGTCAAGAAAGTGTCTGTTTCGCCAGCCGTGAAACTTGGACACGCTCAAGCACTACTCTCAACCAATGCCAAGTACCCAATTGAAAGAGTGTGTATGAAGACATTTAGTTTACCGGCTGGGGGTCGTGTTTGTAACCAGGAAAACCTATTTTTAGGACCTCTGCCAAAATGTATTGTAATCGGATTGGTGGACAATGACAGTTTTACCGGAAGTTACACAAAAAATCCATTTAATTTAAAACATTATAATTTGGAGTTTATGGCTATGTATGTAGATGGTCAGCAATTTCCTAGCAAACCATTCCAACCGAATTACGCAACAGGGTCAGCAGTGCGTGAATTTTACCAATTGGCCTTAGCTTCAGGAAAACACCTAAAGGACCAAGCCTTGGCTATTGACAGGTCGGACTTCTTGCACGGCTATGCCCTTTATGCATTCAGACGAGGAATGTGGTCAGCACCTATCCTTGATCAAGTCAGGGAATGTACGACTTGAGATGAGGTTCAGACAACCACTACCCCACACAATTCATTTAGTTGTTTATTCAATCTTTGACTCAATTATCGAAGTGTCAAATCGGCGACAAGTCATGGTTGACTACTATTAGGAAAACTGTGTGGAAATGAATACCGCAGAGTTGACCAGTGTGGTGAACCAATTTTCATCTAGGACCCATTTCTATGGTGTGCTGGCAAGCGACCAACTACCTAGGGTGCCTGTCCGAGATGTTGCATCAATGATGATTGTTAATACACACCCAAGCAATCACCCTGGGGAGCACTGGCTGGCTATTTACATAACGGGTGATGGCATTGGAAGGTTTTATGACAGTTTTGGAAACCCCCCGGATTTTACATATTTTCCCAAGTCAATCAATGCCTTTCTGAAAACCTGTGAGAATGTGGAATACAGTTCAAAACAAGTACAGGACCTGGTTTCAACCATGTGTGGACAGCATTGTGTGTTCTTTCTAATGACAAAAGGTCTGAGTTACAAAGATTTTATGTCTTTTTATGTTGATGATTTACGAGAAAATTATGCCCTAGTCTCAAAGTTTGTAGCTAAGATGTACCAGAGTAAGCGTGATAAGCAAATGTTTAATTGCATACAACATGCTCAATCTTGTGAAACGTTTAATTTGTGCCATGGTTGTTGAAGAAATAGAAAAGCCAATCACGTGTATGTCAACTTTATTATTCAAAAATAAAAACATTTGTAAAACCACATCAATGTTTACATAGTATTTTTCATACAACATTTATTCAAGGTAAAACAAGCATACAATGAATCACAAATGATTAAAAAAGCATAAAATAAAAACACATTAAAATGGAAGCCATTTTGTGGGGTCCGTGGTAGGGAGTTCAAAGAAAGCTTTGGTTGGTTGAAAACCAGTTGCTGGTGGTGTGGCTAAATCATCCATTGTGTCACCAGACGTTTGTTTATACAAATTGATTTCATGTCTTACATGCACATTTGGAATAGTTGTAAAAGGCATGTTGAGACATGCCATAGCCTCTAAAAACACCCCCCACCCCAACGGTCTTCTATCGTCAGCAATTTTATTGGTTGCTGTCACACTTTTAACAAGATCCAACAGGTGCGAGCCCTTGATTAGCTCTCCTTTGAAAACTAATTCACCATTTGAATTCCATGAAGTCAAATCTTTAGACCTGTGCATTCTATTAAGAATATGTTCAACATTCTTTCTAGGCCTCGCAGGCAAATTATCAAAAATGTCATCAACAAGTTCAACATTTTGGTCAACAGTTTGCTTAGTCTCAGTCACGTTTACTACATCCGACCCTGTCTCAGACCCGGGTAGACTTAAAGTCAGTGTGTTTGTATCAAGCTCACCCTGTCGCACAACAGCCAAAAATCTTTGTAAAATGGCAGAGTATCTTTTAGCTTTCTCATGTAAATCCATATCAGGCTTCAACAGTATATTGCGAATCGATGAGTCCAAATCATTTTCAACAGATTGTCTTACATCGGTGCTAGTCGTTTTGGATTCTCGCAGTTTTTCTAACTGATGTTGTGGCACCAGAAACATTTTCTGAGCATGCTCCATGTTGTTTAACCCGGTCTCGATGCAATTAGACTGGTTAAGAATGGAACTGCAACGCTTAGTAACGGCAGTAGAAAACCTCCAGATTGGTTGATGTTTTTTTTTTTCTTGCAACTGAAGTGTTCTTTCTAGACATGTATATAATTGTGGCTTTTTGTCTCTTTACTTTTCGGAGCTGCGAAAATAACCCTGTTCTCAGACGGTAGTCTTCTGGTGTTGTAGCTTTAAAGTCAATAAGTAAATAACCAAAAGGCGGATGTGTTGCATCTTTAAAACTCTCCATGAAGAATCGAGAAAGACCGGGGTATATCTGTCTGCCTAAAATGCTAATCTGCTGATTGTCGCGGGGGTTTTTAAACAAGATGAGGTAGTTTGTGTTCAAGTTAATAGTTCTACTAGATTTGCCTTTAACAAACATGTTTTGGACAAGGTAAATTGCACTCAGGTTACGGTGGTGTGAATATTGTGTGAAAACTCTCTCCATCTCCAAACTCTCTTATGCACTTTTCATTAAATCCTCAATAATTAAAAGGTTGTTTTTCTGAATCGGTAGCAGATTGTCATCACACAGCGATGTTGGTAGACTTTCTATAAAATTAATCTCCCTTACCTTCAACATTTCGTCATACAGCGGTTGCCAACATGAATAAACCCAGACGATATTTTGAATTTCTTTGGAGAAAACAACCTCAGCATTATCCAACAACATCTTCACAAAATATGTTTTACCAGAGTTACTGGGGCCACTAATGACACAGCTGAACGGGTGTTGTAGTCGTGGGTCAAAACCGCTATCCATCCTAGACTGTGGTTTAGTACCCATAAGGCCTTGTGCTGTAATCAGGGAGCAGTACACGCTTGTTGTACACAACTCTGAAACGCTTAGACACTACCCGGTTTTTCAACGTGAATGTTCTTTTATCTCTAGCAATTGTGTCTGCATTAGCAAGGACATGATCATCATCACTGCCCTCACCATATATACAAAGTTATCAACCAGTCGTGTCAGCGTCTCCAAATTAACAATGGTTGTGTTGTAGCTGTTGAGCGTAATGCCTTTTGCTTTGAGACAGGTCAGACCTTTAACGGTTTTGTAACCGTAGGTCTTTGGCCCACCACTAACAAATTGAGCTATGCTGTCACCATCCGGTAACTCATTGGTCAAGTCACCCAAGAACGGGCCCAGTGGGGGCACCCAATCCCCCTGGCGTGTGACAAAGATCACGGAATCAGTGTCTGTGTAACTTCTCCAAGAGTGAATACAACTCGAGTCTAGCATAAGCGGTTGTGAACGCGACAATAAAAATGTTGCCGTTACGTGGGTTGATTGTTGTTTGTTTTGTGTAACACCACTGTACCAACGCAACAGTGTCTGAGATGAACGAGAAATAACCAACATCTATTTCACTGGAAAAAAGGTAGTGGCTAAACTCCTCCGGATCTGTAATTAACATTGTGTTCATAAGGTTAGTCCGCTCACCCATCTTACCCCAAAGACTATTCATTGCCAATTTAGCTAAAGATCGCCTAGCACTGTTTACAACAATGTTTTCCTTGTCAAGCTGCACACCCTCCTTTTCATGATATTCACGGATATACCGGTCTTTAGCCTCATTGTCAACCACAGATGGTGGAAAACCACTAGCTTCCTGCTTGTGCTTCAGGAATGTTCTCATGTAATGTGCAAAAAGATCATCTGATGTCCTGGTGAAATCCCAGACTTCAAATATTTCCACAAAGCGATAACCTTTCTCAACAGCCTTAACCAGCTCAATAGAAACCCAGGTACCGGTTAAAGATCTTTATTGAACATGTACGTTGTGTTGTTCTTTTAAAGCCTCTAGCTTTGTCAACCATTGCTGGTGCATCAACCCTTACTGAATCTTTGTCCTTGGATTGATGCTTGTTGAACAATGACACTTTGGGTGACCGTGCCAGAAACAACATAGAAATTCATAGACCGTGCTAAAACCATCGCGTTCAGCATATCCATCAACGTAGTAGGCACCGATTTTCACATCACCCCTGTTCAGGGCGTGCTGTATTGATATATTCTCATCAGAGGCCACATATTCAAGCCACTGGATTGAGCTGTTTGAGAATGTCTTCTGACAACGGTTGTAGTTGTCTGAGGGGACCAATGCAATGGTGTCCTTGGTGAGGAATCTGTTGCAAAAGACTTTCATGCAAGCCGAAGCAATCGTAATTGACCGGAATGGGTCAACACCACCACACTCCAGGAACTTGAGTCTGTAGCGCATACAACCCTCTCTCAAGATGACCACATCATTCACGCAGTAAGCCTTTATTTCATCCTGCATGACAAAGGGGTCTGCGGAAACCGTTGCATACCATTGCAAAAACTCATCTTTTTCTTTAGCCATCATGGTATTCACACAATAGTAATGCGGTTCCGGATGGGGGCCAACATAGTTCTCATTCTCCTTGATGTTAAATTTGTAAGGAAAGTAGCCTTTTTTCGAATCCTTAAAACCCATAGCACGTGGCAAGGCTGACAGCTTCATAGGTAGAAAGCAATGACTATCGATGTCTCTGATTGAATGTGCTGTCTGTAAAAATCATGAGCTTGCTACCATTAGCAATAAGTGTCGTGGCAATACCATTGTTAGCAAGGTACTGCATCAAGATGTAACCATCGAAACCTTTAGAGTTGTGTGCTATAAATGTGTAGTCATTATATTTCGGTTGCCTAAACTTTTGAAAAAAAGCAGTGACACAACCATCTCCGGCTGAACACCACGTCTTGTTATCAAAGCTTATTGCACACACAAAATTTGCAGTGTGTACACCATTCACCGGATTGGCAATAGTCTCAAAATCATAAAATATGTAGCGCTCACTGGGGTCCTCGGGCTTGGAGGGTTTTATAAAACACTGATGATTCATTTCAACCGCCAGATCCACGTTACAATTGTGACATATGTTAGCCATGCACCTGTGTGCTTTATAGTTGGTAATACTAACATTGTAATAACGGCCGCAATCGACACAGTATTTCTTCTGGTCACACCTGCTAACCCAACGATCCACACTTTTGTGGTGCTTCAAACGTTTATGCTGGCTATAACAAAAATCTGAATAACATATCCGTTTACAGACAGGGCACTGCTTTGTGTTACGGGGTTGGGTATGACAATCTTCATGAAGACAGACACTACAGCTATGTTTACAACCATGATCACCACGTGTGTTGAAACCGGTATAGCACCAGTCACAAACACACCCAGAAAACCCTTCAGATTCATGATACCGTAGAAATGGTTATCGTGTAAGTACATAAAGACAGTTCTAGGGTGGGTGTCCTCGCTGTTTTGAAACTTGGTAAAGTGACCATCCCGTGTTCAGTGAAAGACAACAATTTTACACCCTGTCATTTCTTCAAACCGAACAATATCTGTGAATGCCACACAATCAGCTAATGCTAAACCAGCGCCTTTATGTAACTCACGACTACTAACCAGGGCCTCAGGATATGTGTACTGCGGGTTCAACATACCCATCAAACAAACAGAAAAACACGTAGAATCATTATTCACAGCCACATATAAATGTCTTCTTTTTTTACTGATAATCTGATCTATCAACAAGGTTTGAGCTTTACGTCGCGGGGCACCACCCTCATGGTTTTTGACAATTTGTACCACCAGTTCTAGTGATTCATCAATCATAATCTCAGCATTACTCTGCATAACACTTTCAAGTAAATTACCAAACGTGCGTTCATTATATTCATCCGCTCTCATGGTCACATGTACGGGGTCTATCAGAGATTCACCAATCAACTCAATCTGCAGACGATCACCAGGCCCGTGTACAAAGTCTGAAGCTCTAACAATCAGTAACAATCAATAAGTATCCAAGCCTGCCATAATACTTGCGTAGAATGTGCCAAAATCACCAACTTCACCAGTATTTTGTAAATTTATCAACTGTCGTAATTTAACATTGTCAAACGCATTACGTTGTATAACTCTAACATCGCCATCATTGCACTGAGTTTGCATCAGAGAGCTCAAAGGAGTGTCAACTAGATCATGTGAAAAATGGGGGCTACTAAGCTCGGTTAACAAGCCTTGTATCTGAGGATTATTGTGTGCATCGCTGTGTAACAAAGTAATGTTTGGTTCATTTGTATTTTGGGGTGTGGTCGATTGATTATGTGTAGAGGTTGTTGGCTGTTCCGTGTCTGGTCTGTTGTTAGCATTATCTTTCGCCATTTCTCTGGTTTAACGTGTAAATAACAATCCACTTTTCAGGTTTAAATATTCTAACTCAAACATACATTTACATACAGCGCAGCTTTGAAGAGTTGGCTGTATTACCTTCAGCTTTCAAGCCTGAAAGAAAACAAAACAAAAATCCCCTCACGCTGTGCAGCCACAAGGAAGGGTGTCCGTAACTGAACCCATTGTGGTAAAGTACTTTGTATCATCACCCGGCTGTCCTCAATCTGTTGGAATATAGAATGTTGTACCAAGGGTCAGTATGCATAGTCATAATTGTTAATAACACTTTAGAACAAAACTAAACATTTCTGTAAATAATTAAACTTACACAAAGTATCTGCTCAGGTTGTGTAAGATCACAGTCTGACCGCCCAATACAACTGACGCAGATGCTGGTCACTTGAACTAAACCATAATACAGCAATACAAAATCAGATTTCATGAGTTGGTCATTAAGAGAATGCAGCACATCTTCAACCGGAAGTGACAGCATAAGCCCAAACTAACACAAATACTACAGTATTTTTTTTTAACCAACGTTGCCTATTATTAAACATTTCTACCAATGTGTGGAAAACAATCTTGCATTGATCTCTGTTGTACAATTTCAAAAGACGCCTTTACGAATGTTTTAATTACCTGAAATAGCATATACTTACCTGTCAACGATTCACCGTTGTTCATGCAAATTTATACGCTACCTTGCGGGTAACTTTGTAACGTTTTGCCCTATAATGCAACTTAGAAGTAAATGCTGACTTAAACAACCATTTTTATTACAAAACTCACCATTGCTCATACATACACTTGTTTTTATTTATAACAATATTTTAAAACCCAAACCACGACACAATCCACCTATGCATAATGTGTGGTTGGCCCTGGGCCATGGAAGCTCCTTCAAAATAATAGCATTGCTCATGCGATGTTAGTTTGCTGTAATGCTGTGTTGGACTACAAACCGTGAGACACTGGATGATTTCTAACCTGCATATACTACAATTTGTATTAGTGGTTATTTAGGGACCATTACTACAGGGAAGACATCACCGTGAAGTCCATCTCTTGTTAAAATGAAAGTTGGGCTGAAACTATCCAAAATCGTAAGTCCCTACCCCACCCCCCTTCTTTATATCTTACTGAAAAACACCATGTTACAACCACATTGTAAAACATGGAAGTTTACAGCTGTACCACATGGCATTGGAACCCTGGCACCCTTTTGTTGAACACCAAACAACTTACCGCTGACACAACACTTATTTATTGCCTGGGAATTTAACATTCCGGAACCCTAAGCCCCATTTGTTAATTAACATTCCGGAACCCTAAGCCCCATTTGTTAATCATCAAACATAACCCACCTGTTATAACACTAGTCTGGTTTGCTCATCAGGCATTGTAAAGCATCAAACACTGACACATCAATGTTATCATAAATTACAAAGTCATCGGACATGCATACGTCACTCCTGAAGTCACGCCCTAACACACGTCATACAGGAAGTCCCACCCTAACATACGTCATACAGGAAGTCCCACCCTAACATACATCATAACGGAAGTCCCGCCCATCTGTCACATCAATATGGAAGTCCGCCCCCCTGGGCCATAAATCACCATTCTGACACATTATACCCTACAATAACTACTGTTGGAATACGGCACCATCGGTCAACTGATGCATTTTTCCCAGGAAGGTTTTTTCTGCAAACATTCGGTAACTGCAGGGCTAGGAATTGCACTATGAGCAAGGGGCTCAGAGTTATTAGTTATAACATCTACACTAACACCCCCCCACAGAATTAAATTAATATATACGGGAACACATACATGGCTCTATCGGACCTAAACTATTAGAAACTCCATAGCCACGGAGACACCAAGAAAATCTAGTGGACATTATAACGTCAGTCATGTTGACAGCAGTGGGGTGCATGGCGGGACAGTCAAAAAGGAGCAGGTATCACAGGCAGAAACAGGATGAGCTACCCAAGGCCAGCACTGACACCACACTGTCAAAAATAAATTTTATTTTACAGTAATTTACTTTAAATGTTATTATTTGTATTTCAGAATGGCAGTTAAATTTTGTTTTAAACTGAACTTTAAAACCTTCATTCAACATTTGTCCTGGAAAATAACTGGAAAACTTTGATTCGCAGTTTACAAAAAAAATTTAAGTATTGTCACACCCTCCGCATCCACCTCCTCATAGTCCGGGCCAGGCTTTCTCTCTCTCCTGTCTGTCCATTTAATTTAACAAAGTAGATTTATTAATAGAAAATGGTAAGTCAAAATACATGAAATACGCTGCAGCGGTCAAATACTTGTTGTAACCCTCAAGCTTCCACTAGAACATCAGGGGGCTGGAGACAGAAGCTTTCTTCTATATGTTAATCGCTGGGTTCTAATCCTGTCTCTCTAACCAAGACAGGAGAAAAGTCTGAGTGAGTGTGGCTGAGTGTAAGACAAAAGACAGCCTTTACCTATTCTTCCCAGAGATAAGGTGTGAGAATTTCAACAGTATGATGGAGTTTTAAAGCTTGGAAGTTATACCTGGCTGCAACATACAATTTAATAAAACAAAAACATAAAAATACATGGTTATTAAATCAGCATTATTGAAACTTCATTTATCTCAACAGTAGTAATGTTCCCGGCCACTCCAAACCATAGTTTGAGCACCCAGTTTAGTTGTTCCTACCAACTAACCCTGTTTGTTCCCTGTTACCAAGACCCACCTTACCCAGCCTCCAAACACCTCCACCTGCCCACCTGTCAGCCACCTGCTCTGCCTACCTGCTGTCCTGTCTGCCTCGCCCTACCTACCTTCCTGCCCAGCCCCAACCCCTCCGGCTTGGCCTCAGTCCTTCCATCCCAGCCACCATTAAAACACCCTTTTGTTTCTCTGATTGTGTCTGGTGTCATGCACTTGGGCCCACTCGCGGCTACCCCCGTAACATGTATACATACAGTATCTCACAAAAGTGAGTACACCCCTCAAAATTTTTGTAAAAATTTGATTATATCTTTTCATGTGACAACACTGAAGAAATGACACTTTTCTACAATGTAAAGTAGTGAGTGTACAGCTTGTATAACAGTGTAAACAGACCTCAATTCTTGAAATGAGACCTAAGCTATTCCAGTAAATTAGTAGATACCGGTAAAGCTAATTACTGGCTAATACGCTGTTGAATTTGTGGTGGAGGAAAGAAAAGTAGTAAGAAAAGTTAGTCAGTTTAACTGTATGAATGTGATTCACAATTGGCCAATTAACTATTAAAACGGCCAGTGGCAAAAGAGGATTTGTTCAGGATAGAGACAAGGCTATACTGACACCCAGTAAATGTACAGCTCTGTGGTGTAGTGGTTAATGACACAGCCTTTCACATGGGCGACCTGGGTTTGAATCTCGAGATGGCAACACTTTCTATTGGAGGCCGGCTGAACTAGGCTTGCCTGGTTTCTTGTTTCTTTTGCATTACACAACCTTTCCAGTCTTTTGCTGCCCCTGTCCCAGTTTTTTTTATAAACGTGTTGATGGCATCAAATTCAAAGTGGGCAAATACAGCTCTGGAAAAAGATTATGAGACCACTGCACCTTTTTCTTTCCTTTCCAAAAAAGTTGAAAAGGAAAGTTTTGAGTGAGGAACAGTTCAATTTGAAAAGGGGTGTGGTAAGATGCTGTCCTATGTCAATAAAACACATTCCCTTTGTTATGTTACTACCTAAGCTTCACACAAAGGAAAAGCTCTCCTTCCCCCCATAGGTAACTTCTTCAATTCCAACCGAACCCGAACAGACAATAGATGCCCTAATGAGTTATACAGATGAGGAGATAAAGAGTAACCATTTCATCAGCTGATACCAGTCAATGATACCCCCTTGGCAAATACCAGATCCCCCACATTCCTCTACCTATCTAAACAATGGGACTCAAGTCCTTTAATCAGTAAGAATGCATCAGGCTTCAGAAACTTCCCTAACAGGGTACATACTGCATTATAAGCTATGACAACCGTGAAGCACAAAGCATTTAGTAATTTGGTTCAAGTGTACAGTTTCTTAATCATGATCACATTAATTCATATACTTTTCTTTTATCACTATCCTGCAACTTTCCTTATCTGTCAGCTCGGAGTGCCACATATACCTGGAACAGACATTATGTTCTGTCTCACGATACTGTCAGAGCTTTCTTTGGGAGCTAAGATGTCAACATCACTAATTTGTGATCGGTAGCACTGTTGCTATCATCATCATAATCAACATTTACATCATTATAATCAACGTGATGTTAGAAAAATGACAAGATGAAATTGAATCAATGTCTTCCTAACCTCTGTCTGGTGGCTGTTATTGAAGGTCCAGGTCAGGGAATATGCCAAACAGTCATATTCAGTAAGTAATAACCGTAGCCCCTAAGCTATTCACGTTTATGACACATGTAGTAGCCGCAGCCACAAAGCTACAACTGTTATGGACACTGACGCCATTTTTCTCCTTTTTTCTGCCTGGATCACATACGAGCGTTTCATAATTTAAAAACTTTTCTGTCCATCTCTTGTGTTGTGTAGTTGGCTCAGGCTGACTGAGTAAACTACCTAATGTCTTTTGGGCTGCTTCAAAGAGAAACAATATATTCAACAATAATTAAAACAATAATTTGGTCTGAAACAAATAAGACCAGAGGAGGTGGGCTGTGCATTTGTGTAAACAAAACATGGTGTACAAACACTAACTTAATCAGGCGCTACTGCTCAACCATTCTGGAGTACCTGATGATTAGATGCAGGCCTTTTTACTTGCCTCTGGAGTTTACATCTATTGTTGTTATTGCAGTCTACATGCCCGCTGATGCTAATGCTGAACTAGAAATAAAAGAACTGCAGGCTGCCATTAGCTTTGGTGGAGAACACCAATCTGACTTATGAAATAACCCCAGAACAGATTGGAAAGTGTCCCTAATTGATATGGGGTCAATACTCCAGGACATGTTTGTTATCCTTTGGTCAGTAAACCAACCCCCATGCCTTACGTTCAGGGATATAAACAAAATCCAGGTTTGAGGAAGCTCTCTCTTGCATTTTCCTTCCTTCTGGCTGCATCTTTGGTCTTTCATCTTTGGTACTTGTACTGCTATTGTAATACTCTCTTTATATATTACATTCATTGTTACATTGATTAATTGACTATTTGGAATTAATCTAAAATGGATCAAAATCCAGTTCCTTCAATATTACAAAATGATTTATGTTTTATTTGGCAATGATGAACACACACACAATAATAATAATCACCTAGATACATAAAGATAGCATACATATATACGCAAAAATAAAAAATGTAAAAGCCACAAAAAAGCAGCAGAGATTCCTTTTCATCGGGGGGATATTATACATTTTGGAAAATATCAAATCAGAAGTGTTCATGTTCATGAAAAATTATTATTGACATGTGCAAAGAAACTACATTGGGATATTTGCAAGAAGCAAAAAGTTACATTAAATGATTCATTTGAGATATATCCAATATACCTATTGAATAGGCTACTGTAGATGACTAGAATGGTTAATCCAGAAGCTACTCACTTTTTTTACTTCACTTATCAAGCAATACATTGAATTAAAAACATACAGTGGGGAGAACAAGTATTTGATACATGTGACGTCCTCCGCCGGCGTAGACCCGCTTCCGCGCTCCACCTCTCACGAACGCACCCCTAACTCCACGGCACACGAACGCACCCCAGTCATCAGATCCCAATCACCCTCATTCTGAGCAACTGTGCCTCCACCTGTGTCTAGTTTATGCCCCTATTTAGTTTGGTTCAGTTCTCCCGGCCCATTGTGAGGTATTGTTTGTCACTCCGTCATTCATTACTGAGCCTTCTCTTTTCACCGTTGCCTATCGATTCTCGTGTTTTGACCTTCGCCTGATCTGCTCTTCGACTTCGTCTCTAGCCCTGTGATTTTGGATTGTTTCGTATCTCGTAATTCTGACCCTAGCCTGTACGACCGTCCTTCGCCTTGCCCTACTGGGAGTTTGTCTCCCTTATAAACCGTGTGCTCCACGATTGGAGCCAGCCTCTCTCCCTCTCCCTTTCCCCTTTCATTACAATGCACTGCCGATTTTGATGGTTTTCCTACTTACAGTAGGAAAGCAGTGAGAGACGGAATCAAAAATATTTTAATAATTAATTTGCATTTTATTGCATGACATAAGTATTTGATCACCTATCAACCGGTAAGAATTCCAGCTCTCCAAGACCTGTTAGTTTTTCTTTAAGAAGCCCTCCTGTTCTCCACTCATTACCTGTATTAACTGCACTTGTTTGAACTTGTTACCTGTATAAAAGACACCTGTCCACACACTCCATCAAACAGACTCCAACCTCTCCACAATGGCCAAGACCAGAGAGCTGTGTAAGGACATCGGGGATAAAATTGTAGACCTGCACAAGGCTGGGATGGGCTACAGGACAATAGGCAAATAGCTTGGTGAGAAGGCATTAACTGTTGGCACAATATTTAGAAAATGGAAGAAGTTCAAGATGACGGTCAGTCTCCCTCGGTCTGGGGCTCCATGCAAGATCTCACCTCGTGGGGCATCAATGATCACGAGGAAGGTGAGGGATCAGCCCAGAACTACACGGCAGGACCTGGTCAATGACCTGAAGAGAGCTGGGACCACAGTCTCAAAGAAAACCATTAGTTACACACTACGCCGTCATGGATTAAAATCCTGCAGCCCACTCAAGGTCCCCCTGATCAAGCCAGTGCATGTCCAGGCCCGTCTGAAGTTTGCCAATGACCATCTGGATGATCCAGAGGAGGAATGGGAGAAGGTCATGTGGTCTTATGAGACAAAAACAGAGCTTTTTGGTCTAAACTCCACTCGCCGTGTTTGGAGGAAGAAGAAGGATGAGTACAATCCCAAGAACACCATCCCAACCGTGAAGCATGGAGGTGGAAACATCATTCTTTGGGGATGCTTTTCTGCAAAGGGGACAGGACGACTGCAACGTATTGAGGGGAGGATGGATGAGGCCATGTATTGCGAGATCTTGGCCAACAACCTCCTTCCCTCAATAAGAGCATTGAAGATGGGTCGTGGCTGGGTCTTCCAGTATGACAACGACCTGAAACACACAGCCAGGGCAACAAAGGAGTGGCTCCGTAAGAAGCATTTCAAGGTCCTGGATTGACCTAACCAGTCTTCAGACCTGAAACCCATAGAAAATAATTTAAGGGAGCTGAAAGTCTGTATTGCCCAGCGACAGCCCTGAAACCTGAAGGATCTGGAGAAGGTCTGTAGGGAGGAGTGGGCCAAAATCCCTGCTGCAGTGTGTGCAAACCTGGTCAAGAACTACAGGAAACGTATGATCTCTGTAATTGAAAGCAAAGGTTTCTGTACCAAATATTAAGTTCTGCTTTTCTGATGTATCAAATACTTACATCATGCAATAAAAAGCAAATTAATTACTTAAAAATTTTTTTTTGGGGATTCCGTCACTCACAGTTGAAGAGTACCTATGATAGAAATTACAGTCTTCTACATGCTTTGTAAGTGGGAAAAACCTGCAAAATCGGCAGTTTATCAAATACTTCTCCCCACGGTATCTACTTGGCCACATGCAAATATTTTTTTTTACATACATACATACATACATACATACATCTTCTTCCGCTTCATCCAGGGCAGAGATGCCCTGACAGCCCTTAGCAAAGGACCCAGGACCCCATTTCCCGAAGCACCCTCCACAGAATGCCGCGAGGGACACAGTCGAATGCCTTCTCCAAATCCACAAAACACATGTGGACTGGTTGGGCAAACTCCCATGAACCCTCCAGCACCCCGTAGAGGGTATAAAGAGACTTGAGGTACTCAGGGCGGATCTCATCCACCCCCGGTGCCTTGCCACCGAGGAGTTTCTTGACTATCTCTGTGACTTCAGCCTGGGTGATGGACGAGTCCACCTCTGAGCCCTCATCCTCTGCTTCCTCAATAGAAGACGTGACGGCAGGATTGAGGAGATCCTCAAAGTACTCCTTCCACCGCCCGACGACATCCCCAGTTGAGGTCAACAGCTGCCCACCTCTACTGTAAACAGCGTTGGTAGGGCACTGTTTCCCTCTCCTGAGGCCCCGGACGGTTTGCCAGAATCTCTTCGAGGCCAGCCGATAGTCCTTCTCCATGGCCTCACCGAACTCCTCCCAGGCCCGAGTTTTTGCCTCCACAACCACCCGGGCTGCAGTCCGCTTGGCCTGTCGGTACCCGTCAGCTGCCTCAGGAGTCCCACAAGCCAACCAGGCCTGATAGGACTCATTCTTCAGCTTCACAGCATCCCTTACTTCCGGTGTCCACCACCGGGTTCAGGGGTTGCCGCCTCAACAGGCACCGGAGACCTTATGGCCACAGCTCTGAGCGGCCGCTTCGACAATGGCGGTGGAGAACATGGTCCACTCGGACTCAATATCTCCAGCCTCCCTCGGGATCCAGTTGAAGCTCTGCCGGAGGTGGGAGTTAAAGATCTCTCTGACAGGAGACTCGGCCAGACGTTCCCAGCAGACCCTTACAGTACGCTTGGGCCTGCCGAGTCTGTCCAGCTTCCTCCCCCGCCATCGGATCCAACTCACCACCAGGTGGTGATCAGTTGAAAGCTCCGCCCCTCTCTTCACCCGAGTGTCCAAGACATACGGCCGCAGGTCAGATGAAACGACAACAAAGTCGATCATCGACCTGCGGCCTAGGGTGTCCTGGTGCCATGTGCACTGATGGACACCCTTATGCTTGAACATGGTGTTCGTTATGGACAAACTGTGACTAGCACAGAAGTCCAATAACTGAACACCGCTCAGGTTCAGATCAGGGGGGCCGTTCCTCCCAATCACACCCGTCCAGGTGTCACTGTCGTTGCCCACGTGGGCGTTGAAGTCCCCCAGTTGAACGATAGAGTCCCCAATCTGAGCACTTTCCAGCCCCCCTCCCAGAGACTCCAAGAAGGCCGGGTACTCTGCACTGCCGTTCGGCCCGTAGGCACAAACAACAGTGAGAGACCTATCCCCAACCCGTAGGCGCAGGGAAACGACCTTCTCTTTCACCGGGGTAAACTCCAACACATGGCGGCAGAGCTGGGGAGCTATAAGCAAACCCACACCAGCCCGACGCCTCTCACCATGGGCAACTCCAGAGTGGTGAAGAGTCCATCCTCTCTCAAGGAGTGTGGTTCCAGAGCCCAAGCCCTGCGTAAAGGTGAACCTCTAGTCGGAACCTCTCACGCACGATCTCAGGCTCCTTCCCCGCCAGCGAGGTGACATTCCACGTCCCTAGAGATAGTTTCCGTGTCCAGGGATCGGGTTGTCTAGGCCCCCGCCTTCGACTGCCACCCGATCCTCTCCGCACCGGAAAGGCCCGGCCACCAGGCGCGTACGAGCCCCAACCCTGGGCCTGGCTCCAGGGTGGGGCCCCGGCTGCGCCATACCGGGCGATGTCACGGACCTCATTAAGGGTATTTTGTGTATCATTAAGGGGATTTTGAACCGCTGTTAGTATGACCCGTCGCCTAGGACTTGTTTGCCTTGGGAGACCCTACCAGGGGCATATAGCCCCAGACAACATAGCTCCTAGGGTCACTCGGGTACTCAAACCCCTCCACCACGTTAAGGTGGCAGTTTATGGAGGGGCTTTGAGGGGAATTTGTAAATTCATTTAAATTCAACCAAAACTATCATTCATCTGGGAGTATCGCGCATTCATGCATTGACGTCATGCATTCAATGAGGGTTGATTAGCGCCCGGGTATCATTTGGGTACCAACGATAAGTGCTGTGGGCTATTGGCTATTAAATTGGAAAAAGGCAAAAAAAAACTGGTAAATAGTCTCTAAATAGTTTTTTGTTTGTCAGTTAAGAATTCTGACAACGGAACAATGTAATATACACCTATTTTGGAAAAGTCATAGGAGGAGGTTGTAACTTTCAAAATGGCAGTTTTATTTTAATTACAAACGGAATCGGCAATTCCCGCAGGCATTTGGTATACATATATTTAATTGAACTATGATCATGCTGAGGCTGGGCCTGGCCTATTCTATCTACTGTTCTATCTGCCATTAACCAAATTATCTATTTTACATAGGTGTTCTGTATTGTTATACACTGATCAGCCATAACATTGTGACTACCTCCATAAAGGTCCCACTTTTGCCGCAAAAACAGCCGTGACCCGTCGAGGCATGGACTCCACTAGACCTATGAAGGTGTGCTGTGGTATCTGGCACAAGGACATTAGCAGCAGATCCTTTAAGTCCGGTAAGTTGCGAGGTGGGGCCTCCATGGATCGGACCTGTTTGTTGTTGTGGAAATTCTTGAACTGATGTATACTTGGTCCTATACATGTATAAATGGGTTAGTAGTTAAAGGTACCGAGCCCCCATGTTTGGATGAGAAAAGGAATGTAGGAGAGGGGGATCTGGTATTTGCCTAGGGGGCATCATTGACTGGTATCAGCAGATGAAAGGGGTACCCTGTAGGGCCTGGTGTCCCCTCTTGATATCTTGCCTCCACACATAGACACCTATCAGGTTGTATGGGGCCCTCTTCAACTGTTTGTGTTATGGTACCTCATATGGCACAAGATAACGAAGTACCACTCTTCTGTGTTGTGTTTCTAAACAAGAGAATAGAACTAAAATACATGTATACCTCAAGGAAAAGATGCTTTCTCACAAAATATCACACATGTCAGAACAACAAGTCTATATAAACATAAACACCATGTAATAATAAGAAAATGAACAGTTACAAATAATAATGTGTTCATTCGTCTCACATCGTAGTGATGGTACTATTTATGCATATTCTAGTGAAGTTACTATTTATGCATATAAAAATGTAAGATAGATGGTGGGGTTGGTGGTATTCTTTTCCTTTATGACACAAATTTGGCATGGCCTTTGCTTTGGAATATCCGGTGGGAGCATGCGCCTTACCTTGAGTGACAGACACCTGTTGATAGCACACTTGACAAGTTGTACAAAGATAAAAAAGATTAACGTTACAACCACCGCTGGCATAATCATGTTCAGCAGAGAACCTCCCAATTTACCAAAAATAAATTATAACCATCTAGATAAACCTAATCCAACAACTAATCTGGTTAATCGTCCTGGCAAATTGTAGGGGGGGGACAAATAAGAATTGATTTACCCTGTACCTTCACTGCTGATCTAGTGACAAGTAAAACTTGGTAAGGTCCTTCCCACTTTGCTCCTAATGTGTTTCTTTATCATTACCCATTGTCCTGGCACTACATCATCTCCCCTCTCTGGAGTTGTTCCCCATGCTTCCTTGACCTGTCTGTCTGCCTCTGCTACTGCTTCTGATAGTTGCATATAGTAATAAAGCATAGTATCACACATGTTGTGTATATCTGCTTTTCTCAGATAGTCCTGTCTATGGTCCTTCTTTCAGAGTTAGTCAGCACATCTGTGTTGTGTTATGTTTCTCATGCCAATTTCCCATCAGTCCCCCCTTCAAACATGTGATAACTAATCATTAAATGTTGATTAAACTAACAAAATATAAGTACAATCCAATTCCTAATGAACTGAAAAGGTCCAAACACTTCTGTTAAAAAAACAATAAAGAAAAATAATAAAAAGGATTATCTGGCCTATGAGGCTTTATTATTCCTTAAATGAAATGAAAATAAGATGCAGTGGACACAGCTTGCCCTGACACATAGCACTGTATGGCATTGCAATCGTAGTGACCATCGTGATCGATCTTTACCAAACACATCAAGTCCCAGGCTACTATCAGTCTAACCAGTGTCCAACAGAAACAGACCTAACATGACATATGAATGAAATGCATAATTAATTCCCAATAAACCCTTTAAACAATCAAAGTCCCCCCTTGTCCATATCATGATTCATGCATCAACATCATAGCAACAACCCAACATATCCTGAACATAACATAACACAACACTCAACTCCAATGAATGTACTAGGGACAGTTTCTACCTTTGAAAAGGAATATGGCACTATTAAACATATCAGGATAGTTGTTGTAACTATGACTATTAAGCAACTTCACACAAAAAACAAGTATCAATGACCAGTGTTTGGGTATTGATCATATGTAGTCCTCTACCTGCCTTGGGAGGAATTAACATACATAAGAGATCAAAATACTGGTTACTTTAGGAAAATTATTGATTGTTAGGAATGACCCTAGATTCTCATCAAATGTCCTTTAGTTCTTGTCTTCAGTCTTCTCTGTCTTGTATCAGTGATATAAAGTTCCAATATCAGTTATTGCAGTCAGTGTGATGTGGACCCAGCAAATTGCCTGGTTGTCCTAACAAGTCAGTGTAGGTGTGTAGTGGAATAGTGAGTCTCCAAAACTTCACTAATTCAAGATAAACACCACAACAGTGTTTTCCACTGTGATGGGACCATGTGACCTTTCCAGTCAACTGGCCCGTGGTACTCTGACCTGTAGTATGTGGAGTCCCTCAGGACTCTCCTCTCATCTTACTGTCGAAGATTCATCTGGAAATGGAATGTGAAGCCAAGTGATCTGACCCTGGCATCGTTCTGCCATGTGAGTGGTCAGGAGGATTTGGAACAGATGCGACCCATGTGGTTGTAGAAATCCTTCTTGAACATGTTGCTGGTACTCACACACTCAGCTATCTGTGTCCAGTCAGTGACATGATGTATCATCAGAAAAGGGTTTGTGATGTCCTAATCTGTTGAAAGTATAACTGCAAAACAACGATTAGTGTGATTCAACAGTCCATCAGACCTTCATCCACTGGGTATTGTTCCGTCAACTCCCAACAATGAAGACAATAGATCAGTCCTGAAAACTTGTGGATCTCAGAAGTTCCATCATCAGAGTGAAGTGTACACCCTATTCAGACAAGTTTCCATAAAAGTCTATGTCAAAGTTTCCTTTTCCATCCAGAACTAGCTTGGTTGATCAATGTGCTATATTTATGCTCGAATAGCACCTGGCAGTGGAATGAGATTCCGTTGTCTGATCAGACTTGACTTTGCTTAGCCTAATCAAAAATGGTTACATCTATGCTATTGACCTTACGTCAAACAGTTTCCAAATAAACAATTAAAACAAATCCTAAGAATAGAATATGTTAAACAGATTCCAATGCACCATTATAACTATGCAAACAGAAAAAAAACTAAATGTTCATGCAACTCCTTTTAAGTACCAATTTGATTTGCTTTGAGCCCTAAGCTCAACTCTTTCCAATCATAATCAGTTATCATATCATACATCCCCCCCCTGCTTTCACTTAATTAAGTCAACGGAAAGCGACACCATGAGTGAAAGCAGAATCACGGCTAATATGGTCACAGGAGGCGCCATTCTGAGCCCACACTGGCCATCATTTTGGACATGTAAAAATAGAGAACCGGTATTAGGGATGGATCTAGAATCCATTCGATATGGAGTTGCATCCTGTATATTCATCAAAAACAACAAAGTGAACATTTTAAAAACACAAACATTCACTAACACAATCAAAGACATCAATGTGCAACAGTCTTGTGCGAAGGAATCATAAACCATATAACCCAGTGACACATTTGTCTTACAGAGCTAAACAGCTCTCAAATTATTTAATTGGCTATCATGCATTTATAATATCCTGAAGTTTCTTGGCACATGCCTAACTAAATTGGTTTGCCCACTAGGGGATAAGCTGCGCAACTAAATTGTAGGAGAGAAAAACTCCAGCCCAAGTTCCAGTGGAATACCTACTGCAACCACCAGGGCGATTGTATTAGCATCTACAGCACCCAAATTTAGCATTTTTAAAGGCAACGACCAAACTACCTTGTGACAAACAATGTCTTGATTAACCTTCTGCATTTAAGTAAAATTCTCCAAATTTGATTCATTTTTATTCCAAATAGTGGTGGTCAGCCAAAGACAAAATCACAACTTATATTTGACCACATCTGTGGTTCTATAGACATTAAAATGACTCTGTCATCAACAATGGAGGATGACTTTTGGTCAAAAGTCATACATTTCAATGTTAAAGCTATTGAGTAGAAAATGTCTCTAACCTCTACTCAATGTTTGATTATCCCAAAACTGAATTTGCTTATGTTGAGGAAATAACCACAGTTGAGACCAGTCTGAACACTCAACTTTAACCCTTAGAAATAGGCTACCCTGATTTAATGGGAGAGGTTGTTTGGGGTCATCCTAGGGGTCTGCCCCCCTTCCTGGAGCCCTTGGCTTCACCCACTCATGGCTAGCCATAAATAAAGGCCAAATGGATTATTTAAAATGTATATGAAATTTAGGTTTCCACATATTAAAAATCCCTACATGGTCCTCAGACTGTCTGTAGCAACATGTGTTATTCTTTCAACTAAGCCGATATCCTTTGTTAAGTGAAGGTTCAGATTTACTGTCTTACCCATCTCTAGTTTTGTTTGCAGTTAGTAAAAATATGCTTGTCATATCTATACAATAACTTAACATTCTGGTGGACATTCCAAAACATTGGTGAAAATTATGACTAAACCAAAAACAGACATGACCACCCAAGTAAGCCTATGTTACTCTCGCTCTTCCAGGGTGTGGGGGTGTGTGGGGGGATTGGCTCAAGCACTCCTCCCCCCTGTGCTGCTCTCTGAACCTTGCAAGGGTGAGACCATTTTAGACAGTCAACTTTTTAGTATCTAACTTGTTCTATAAAACACAAATGTCATCTTAGTTGTACGAGAAACACAAAAAACAAACAAATGAAAATGTTCCTAATTAACCAAAGCCAATTCAACATTCAAAATAAAATATAATGTTATTGTAGGCGATAAACTCGCTTTTGACAGTTTTCACCCTTTTTGTCATAATTTGAGACTTTAATCTCAATCTTTTGTCTAAAACCAATGTATAACATATATTAGAATCAAATTCAGAGCACATGGAAAGCCATGTGTCTACTTCAAAAAATGATTACCCTGTGTATTGTTTCCCTCTCACCAGTTGTCCTGTGACAAGGCAGAGAGAGAGAGAGAGAACACACACACATTCCAACTTGGTGGAAACCCTTTGTAAAGGCCTATGGCTGTTTTGGATTCATATTCAGTCCTCATGGGACACAGCATGTCTTCTTAATGTTAAAGATTAGAGACCCTCCTTGAGGCCTTACGGTCTTAAAAATTATCAACGCAATAAATACATTTGATTTAAAATTACATAGTGAACATGACAAAACATATCAAAACAGGCTATTCCTTGAATACCTATTAAAACATGTTCAAGCATGACAAAACAAAACAGGCTATTTCTATGCCTATTAAAACATGCTATATACCATCAAATCAATCAATCAATCAAATGTATTTATAAAGTGCTTTTTACAACAGCAGTTGTCACAAAGTGCTTTACAGAGACACCCGGCCTTAAACCCCAAGGAGCAAACAACAGTAGTGTTGAATTTCAGTGGCTAGGAAAAACTCCCTAAGAAGGTCGAATTTTAGGAAGAAACCTAGAGAGGACCCAGGCTCAGAGGGGTGACCTGTCCTCTTCTGGCTGTGCCGGGTGAGATATTAAGAGTCCAATTGGAATAATAAATAAATTTCTCTGGGCTAAATCCAGAGTCTATTTGATTTTAGACTAGGTCAGAAGTATGACCAGGTGGACAAGGACAGGGACAGCAACGGGCCCCCCAAACCAGGTAATCCGCAGGTGTGGACCAGGACCTCATCTCCTTCTAAAATTTAAAACTGGAGGAAACTGAGAAAAGTTAGTAGTACATCCCTCATATCCCCCAGCACAATAATATAGCAGCGTAACACCTTGGAACTGAGACGGGGGGGTCCAGTGACACTGTGGCCCTACCCGGGGGAGGCCCGGACAGGGCGCAACAGGCAGGAAATCAATCCAACCACATTGCCAGGCATCAACCAAAGGGACACCCACCAACCGCAACCCCCCTGAATGAGGGCCGAGTATTGCTAGCGGCGTACAGTCCAATTGCACAAGTGCGCAACAGAGAGTCAACAACAAGCCAGTGACTCTTCCCCCGAAAGGCATTGGAGGGAGGGCATCCCAGTGGCGACGAGAGCCCACCTGGCAAGACAGCAAGGGTGGACAGTATCAAGCCTACTGGTCAACTTCACGCCACCGGGCCAGGCTACACCTAATTATAAACCGTGGTGTAGAGATTAGTTTTTAGTAGACACTTGAAAGTTTGCACTGAGTTTGCATTTCTAACTTTAATTGGCAGATCATTCCACAGGAGTGGAGCTCTATGAGAAAACGCCCTGCCGCCAACTGTTTGTTTAGAAATTCTAGGTACAATTAAAAGGCCTGCATCTTGCGATCTAAGGTTACGTGTAAATATGTATGGCTGGATCATTTCAGCAAGGTAAGTAGGAGCAAGTCCATGTATTGATTTATAGGTTAAGAGTAAAACCTTAAAATCAGCCCTAACCCTAACAGGCAGCCAATGTAAGGACGCCAGGACAGGAGTAATGTGTTCAAATTTTTTTGTTCTAGTTAGGATTCTAGCAGCCGTGTGCAGCACTAATTGAAGTTTATTTATTAATTTGTCTGGATAACCAGAGAGAAGAGCATTGCAGTAATCTAATCTAGAAGTAATGAAAGCATGGATTAATTTTTCTGCATCAGTTTTTGATAGAAAGTTTCAAATTTTTGCGATATTTCGAAGATGAAAATAAGCAACTCTTGAGACATATTTTATATGTTCTTCAAAGGAGAGGTCAGGGTCAAGGGTAACGCCAAGGTTTTTTACAGTTTTTTGGGATACGACCATGCAGCCGTCGAGGTTCACAGTGAGATCTGCTAACAACGCTCTTTGTTTTTTGGGTCCTAAAAGGAGAATTTCTGTTTTATTTGAGTTTAAGAGCAAGAAATTCTCTGTCATCCACTTCCTAATATCTGAAACGCATGCTTCCAAAATAGCTAATTTAGGGGCTTCTCCATGCTTCATTGAAATATATAACTGTGTGTCATCAGCATAACAGTGAAAGTTAATATTGTGATTTCGGATTACATCGCCAAGAGGGAGCATGTGTAGTGAGAACAATAATGGGCCCAGAACCGAGCCTTGAGGAACTCCAAAGCATACCTTTGACTTGTCAGAGGATATGCCATCCACACTAACGAACGGATATCTTTCAGATAAATAAGATTTAAACCAGGCTAGAACATGTCCACGTAGCCCAATATTGGTTTCCAGTCTCTCTAAGAGAAGGGAGTGATCAATAGTGTCAAAAGCAGCACTAAGATCAAGAAGCAACAGGACGGATGCGGAACCTTTGTCTGAGGCCATTAGAAGGTAATTTGTTACCTTCACGAGTGCATTCTCAGTACTATGATGGGATCTAAAACCGGACTGGAATATTTCATAAATGTTTTTTGTCTTTAGGAAGGCATTCAGTTGTTGGGAAACACATTTTTCTAAGATTTTTGAGAGGAACGGGAGGTTCGATATTGGCCTATAATTGTTTAATATGTCTGGATCTAGATTACATTTTTTTAGAAGAGGCTTAATTTCCGCTATTTTTAGTGAGTTTGGTATGCATCCGTCTAGCTGAGAGTTTGTGGTTTTAGAACTCATTACAAATTTTGTAAATGTGTCGAGCGATACGGTATCAAAAAATTAAAGTGTCCCCATTGACACCTGGTCAGGGAGGTTCCGGAAATTTTTTGGACAACTGAGATTTTGAGGACCATAACTATTTAAGGAGTCAGTTATTTGTTTTCTAATGGTGACGATCTTTTCATCAAAGTAGTTCATGTATTCATTACAACTAAAGTGAAGACCCTCTTGACTTGCTAAGCTTTGCTTTTTTGTTAACTTTGCAACTGTGTCAAAGAGAAATTTTTGATTGTTTTTGTTCGCCTCAATCAGGTTGGAGAAATAAGCTGATCGAGCAGACGTGAGTGATTTTCGGTATTGTACTGTACTGTCTATCCAGGCTAGTCTAAATACTTCCAACTTGGTGGAGCGCCACTTTCGCTCCAATTTTCTGGAGGCTTGCTTAAGCGCTCTAGTATTGTCGGTGTATCAAGGAGCAAGTTTCTTGTTGCGTATTTCTTTAGTTTTTAGTGGTGCAACTGTCTAATGTATTTCGCAGTATTGAGTTTAGATCCTCAAATTGATCGTTTACAGATTTAGTTTAGTCGTTAATGAGCGAACTTGTAAGAATATCAAGGAATTTATTTGTAGTCCGAGAATTTATAGTACGGCTTTTGAAACTCATTGTTTGGGGGGCAAGTGGATTTCTTGTTTTAACGGTAAATGTAATAAGACAGTGATCCGATAATCCAGGATTTTGGGGTTAAATTATTAGATCTACAATATCTATTTCTCGTGACAGGACTAAATCTAAGGTTGTGGCAATGTGTTGGACCTGAGACATGTCGGATGAAACCCATTGAGTCAATTATGGCTTGAAAGGCTTTTTGAAGAGGATCATTGGGGTTTTCCATATGAATATTGAAATCGCCAAAAATTAGAATACTATCTGCCATGACTACAAGGTTAGACAAGAATTCTGGAAACTCATTGAGGAACAATGTGTATGGCCCGGGGGGCCTATAAATAGTAGCTATGTAAAATTATTTATCGGCCTGGTTAACTTTCATGAGTAAAACTTCGAAAGAATGAAACTCTGTGATATGTTTGAGAGTAAGTTTATATTTACTGTCATAAATATTAGCGACACCCCCTCCTTTTCGGGATGCACGAGGGATATGATCACTAGTATAGCCAGGAGGAGAGGCCTCATTTAAGGCAGTAAATTCATTAGGCTTTAGCCACGTTTCACATAAACCAATAACATCTAGTTTATGATCAGAGATTAATTCATTTACTGCAACTGCCTTTGGAGCAAGGGATCTAACATTTAGGAGTCCCATTTTGAGATGCGAGTTGATAGTAATTTTTGTTTTTGACCGAGGTGGAGGAAGGCTTTATCTTAATAAGGTTGTTTTTGTTAGCACTACCTTGTTTAACTTTTCTCAGCCTGGAACAAGTCACAGTGGCAATAGGTAAAGCTATACTAACTACTCTGGCTATGCTATTGACAGACTCCACTATGCTAGCAGGCTGGCCAACAGCCTGACCTGCACCCTATCTCATGTTAAAGCTATAGGAGTGAGACTCCTGTCAATGTTCCTAGATAAAAGAAGAGCACCACTCCAGCTAGGATGGAGTCCGTCGCTCCTAAGCAGATCAGGCCTGGCCCTATTTCTGGGAGAGTCCCAAAAAGAAGGCCAGTTATCTACAAACTCTACCTCCTGCGACGGGCAGAACTCCTGTTTTCAGCCAGCGATTGAGTTGCGCAAGTCTGCTGTAGAGCTCGTCACCACCCCTAGCTGGGAGGGGGCCAGAGACAATTACTTGATGCCGACACATCTTTCTAGCTAATTTACACGCTGATGCTATGTTCTGCTTCGTAACCTCTGACTGTTTCATCCTAACATCGTTGGTGCCAACGTGGATAACAATATATCTGTACTCTCTATACTTGCCAGTTTTAGACTTCGCTAGCACCAACCCCAGATTTGCGGCTACGTCGGTGGCTCTGCCCCCCGGTAAACAATGTACGATCGCCGGCTGATTCTTTAGTCTAATACTGCGTGTAATGGAATCGCCAATGACTAAAGTTTTCAGTTTTTCAAGGCCACCGGTAGAACATGCTTGCCGACCATTCCCCTCCGAAGACGGCTCGGGCCTTGAATCCGACTCCAGTGGGGAAAACCTGTTCAAAGTCTCAGTTGGTTGACGGCATTTCTTCCCAGTGACCAAGAGAAAGTTATTGCCCAGCTGCAGGAGCTGTGCCGGGGGGCTAACAAAACTATTGTTTCTACCTGGTGGCACTGACGCAGATTTTTCTATTTCTACACTAGCATAATCCTTGCCTGGCATTTGCGTCAGAAGCCGAGCCTCTAACTCTGCTATCTTTAACTTAAGACAAACATTCTCCTCCGTGTTGTTGCTACAACAATTACAGTGATAAGGCATTGTAATGATACTTAGCCTCAGGTGTTCAGGGGTGAGTAGTTCTGTTAATTATGTCCAAAAAGAGTCCCGGTGTAGAAAAGTTGGGTAAGAGGTCAACAGATAAATATTGCGTTGGCAAAACTCTAAAATAGAATTTTGACCAATTAGTTTATATCGAGTAAATTCGAAAAAGTTTGGCAGGTAGCAGCAAGCAGAGTACAGCACGTCAACAATCCCACAATCAAAGTGCCTTCAAATTAATATTCACTTGAATAAGCATAGTCATTATCAAGGGAAGTGATCAGATTTCCTTGATAAGTTCCAGCTCTACTCAATATTTAGGTTCGATACATTTTTGGAAACACATTTAAAACTCTTAATCAATGATTATAAGCTCACGTCAGTTCCCGGTCCCGGCAATCCTCTGTCTTTGATTCCTGAATTCCAAACATGGGAGATCTTTCCTTGCTGCTGATCAGAATGTGGGTAGAATGTCTCATGTTCCAACTGTCTGTGCATCCTGTCTTTTTCCTTTGGTTCTTCTTCTTCTTCTTGCGACACTCATCCTGCCAATGTCCAATGATTCCACAATAGTGACATGATCCTGGTTTCTTTTTCAATGGGCTTTGAGTGTCTTTAGATGTTCCTGCTTTCAACGTTTCCAGTTCCTTTTTCCAACTTATCCAGTTCAGCCATTTGTTCAGCCGACGCCCGAACACATTCTTTCTCATTCTATCTTTGAGGAATTTATCATTCCATTTTTCAATTTCTGATAACACAATCAACGACCAATGTGTTTTTTGTAATTCATCAGGTATTCTTTGAATTTCTTCCCATATTTTCTGTACATAAAAAAAACTCAAAAAATCTTCTTCTGGAACAATGGCATATTTTTTTATTATCTCTTGGTGACAGTCATCTATTTTCAAACTCTTTTTGATCTCATAGGCCAAGGATTTCACCATTTTCTAAATTACAACGGGAGGGCTGCAGTCCCTGTATTTACCACGTTGTTTAAAGACGTCTTTTTCTTCCCCTTGCTTGTACAATATTTAAATTATTACTACATACGCGTCAACCTGCTATCCAAATAACAAGGACTTCTAGATGAATACCGAAGCTTTGCACTAAACAGTCGCCTATATTAGGACTTTACACGTGTCACTTACTACTCAGTCTAGTAAGTACTTCCCATCACAACAAAGAAGATTTAGCAAGGACTTCTAGACGACTTAACAAAGATTTATCTTCTTCTGTGGAATTTCTGGACTAAGACTAAGAACACATCTTTCAGTGTCAATGTAAGTCTTTCAGTGTCAACTAAGACTAAGAACACATCTTTCTGTGTCTTCACCACAGGTTTCCATTGCCTAAAAAACAACATTTCTGAGTCTTCTTATTGTTCCAGATGTGTTCATCTGGATACTCATACTGATTTAACTGACTTGTTCTTTTAGAGTGGTTTGACTCACCATTCAGAGTGCAAATCCATCTGTCCGGCTCACGGCACCATGCTGTTAGATTCTGTCCAAGTTTGATCCATGAACAAAATAAATGCAATCAGAAGTCAGGGGAGAGCCATCTTTATTCAGCATGAGTCTATGATGTTGTCCTTCCATTTCTCATTTCTATCTCTTCCATAATTACAGAGTCAACACTGTCTTTATGCCAGAATACATAGGAGGTGGCCAGTGGTCATAACCAACCATTACACAGTCCATTAGCCTCCAATAAGAAAGGTTTATCCCTTGTATGGTATGTTCCAACCTATGGTCAATGGACCTATCCATATAGCCTATGTCAGTCACATGGGCAACTCCTAGCAGGAGGAATGGACAGAATGTATGGACAGGATGTGTGGGGCCCATAAGTAAGTTTCTCATGCCAATTTCCCATCACCAAGTAGGTAACAGCAAGAAGCGTACAGCACGTCAACAATCCCACAATGCACCATGGCTTTTTTACTGATAGGTGAAGCACCACCTTGCACAAAACAGTACCCTATCAGGCGTACAGGGTCCATATCCAATTTGCCACACTCATTATTTTTGGTGGTCCATATAGGGTGGTCTTTCAAGTTTGTTGTTTCCACCTTTCTGATTCATCATGTCACCTTTCCTTCATTGATGTCCAATGTGGAGTCCAGTTTCATGATAACATCTATACCCAAGATAGGCTGATCAAACAGACCAACCCATATCTCAGCATCAATTGTCATTGGACCAATAGAAAATGATAATGGTTCAGTTTGTTGCATGGGTCATTCTACCAATGACCAGGGATTCCACAGTAATGACATTCCACTTGTTTCTTATTTGATTGGTTTGGAGTGTTTTTAGATGTGTTTCCTACCTCAGCCTGATGACAGGAGGCTTAGTGACATTGTGTTGATTCATGTCTCTATCCAGTCGTGCTAGAAGAATGATTCCTTTGGCTTCTGAACACATCTGGATATCTCTACGCAATTTGTTGTGACGTTGGTCAAGTCTTTGAAATATGCCTGTAAGGCCTTCCATCCACTTCTGTTATCTTGACCGTCCTCACCCAATGTGGTAACAACTTTATCTTGTAAGAGAATGGATTCACCGTTTGTCAAAATAAACCCAAGGAGTTGCATTCCATCCATGGGATGCAAATTGTAGATGGTCTTGTAACGTTTAATAGCTTCCCATGTCTTCATTCTCGCCTCACAAGGATGTTTTAGATGTTTAGACCATTCATCAAGTTGTTTTGGTTCAGCAGGGTTATGATAGGTCATTAAAACCTTCTTTCCCGTCTGACATTTATTTAATCATCATTAGAATCGTCATCTGAGTCTAAAGAGTCCTTACCCGGGAGGTCATTTCTTGTTGGGTCCCAGATACCTGATGACTGGGCTGCTTTTTTCATTTCAGCTTGAGGGTGCAATGGGGAGGATGTAATCTTGACTGAGGGAGGAGCCACTGTGTCCGCTTTCCCTCCCTTCAGTTTGTTCAGTTACTCCTCCTTTTTCTCTTTCTGTTCAGCCAAC
Organism: Esox lucius; assembly: GCF_011004845.1. Classification (NCBI taxonomy): domain Eukaryota; kingdom Metazoa; phylum Chordata; class Actinopteri; order Esociformes; family Esocidae; genus Esox; species Esox lucius. Next base: position 36,734,621 of record NC_047573.1, on the reverse strand, counting down.
GCCCTTTCATTTCCTTTCTCTTTTTTCACAGCCTTTTCATGGTTATCTTTAAGAAATGTATAATTTTATTTTCCTAATCTCCGATAATACAATCAACGACCAGCATGTTTTTTTTTTTTTGTAATCCATCAGACATTCTCTGAATTTTTCCCCATGTTTACTGTATATCAGAAAGATTCCATGAACTATATTTTCTTGGAACAATGGCATATTTCTTCAATATCGCTTGGAGACAGTCATCTAATTTCATGCTCTGTTTTATGTTATCAGCTAATGATTTAGTCATTTCATCAATTGTATTATCAGTCGCGGCTGCAGTTCCCTTTCTTTCTAATGTTGTTTTTTCAATTAAAGACGTAATTTTCTTTACTTAACCTTACTTTGATTATGATTACAATTACTACACACGTGTCAACCTGCTATCCACCTAGCAAGGACTTTGAGATGAATAACGAAGGTTTCTCACTTATATAAGATAGGGAGATAAAGTTTTTTGGAAAGCTTATAGCATGTGGAAAGAAGAGACTGATAAAAGGCAAGGATGCGATGGACTGCAGCTCTTATAGGCCAATATCTTTGTTGAATGCAGATATTAAGATTCTCTCAAAAGTTTTGGCCACTAGAATATATAAACTCTGTCATATCAGATATCATTTCAATTGATCAGACAGGTTTTATGAGAGGGCGTCATTCATTCGTCAACATCCGCCGACTCTTGAATGTAGTGCATTCCCCAGCGTTTTGAAGATTCTAGGAGACTTTAGTAACTTTTCAGGATATAAAATTAATTATTCAAAAAGTATGTGTTTCCCTATCAATGAGAAGGCGCACCAGATACGAGATACAGACTTGCCCTTTCATATGTCAAAGTCAGGGATTAAGTATTTGGGGATCCATGTCACTCCCTCTTTCTCTGGTCTGTTTGATGCGAACTTCACTCCAATACTTGAGAAACTAAACTCTGACCTCCAGCGATGGAGCGCCATTTATTTATCATTAGCCGGAAGAGTTAACTGCGTTAAAATTAATGTGCTGCCCAGTTTTCCTTCCAAAGTCTTTCTTCCGAGCAACAGATAAGTTACTTTCAAATTTTTTATGGGGAGGTAAAACTTCAAGGCTACGTAAAAAAATCCTTGAAAGACCGAGGCGGAGGGGTGATTTATTATTTGTGAAGCCACAACACGCACAACCTTGAGGCGGATGGGCTACAACAGCAGAAGACCCCACCGGGTACCACTCATCTCCACTACAAATAGGAAAAAGAGGCTACAATTTGCATGATCTCACCAAAATTGGACAGTTGAAGACTGGAAGAATGTTGCCTGGTCTGATGAGTCTCGATTTCTGTTGAGACATTCATTTGGCGTAAACAGAATGAGAACATGCCTTGATCCATCATGCCACTGTGCAGGCTGGTGATGGTGGTGGTGTAATGGTGTGGGGGATGTTTTCTTGGCACACTTTAGGCCCCTTAGTGCCAATTTGGCATCGTTTAAATGCCACGGCCTACCTGAGCATTGTTTCTGACCATGTCCATCCCTTTATGACCACCATGTACCCATCCTCTGATGGCTACTTTCAGCAGGATAATGCACCATGTCACAAAGCTCGAATCATTTCAAATTGGTTTCTTGAACATGACAATGAGTTCACTGTACTGAAATGGCCCCCACAGTCACCAGATCTCAACCCAATAGAGCATCTTTGGGATGTGGTGGAAGGTGGGCTTCGTGCCCTGGATGTGCATCCCACAAATCTCCATCAACTGCAAGATGCTATCCTATCAATATGGGCCAACATTTCTAAAGAATGCTTTCAGCACCTTGTTGAATCAATGCCATGTAGAATTAAGGCAGTTCTGAAGGCGAAAGGGGGTCAAACACAATAGTAGTATGGTGTTCCTAATAATCCTTTAGGTGAGTGTATAATCTGGCATGGATGCTATCTGTGACAGATGTAGAATGGACAGAGCAGATTTACTTCACATGTTTTGGTCATGTTCCATGTTGAGAGAGTTCTGGGCATCAATATTTAAAGTCTTAAATGTAGCCTTTGATTTAGATCTACAACCTAACCCTAACATTGCCATGTTTGGGACACAAGGGGGTGACTTTGCAATGTTCAATAGTAAGGAAAGTGTTGTCGCTTTTGCAACCTAGATAGCACAGAGGAGAATATTTATGGAATGGAAGTCATCTACACCACCAAAAGCCGACACATGGCTTTCTGATATTATGACGTTTCTAAAAATCTAATACTTTCTTAGAGGATCAACCAGAACATTTTACAAAATGTGGGGCCCTTTACTGGCTTACTTTGAAAGACTTACTACACTTCCCTCTTAATAACTGCTGAGAATTGTAAAGCACAATATTTACACTATCATGAGTAATAGAAGAAAGGTGTTTCTTAAATGTATTTTCTTCCTCCTGTTTTTCTTTTTTTTTTTTTTTCTTTCTGTCCTTTTTTCCTCGGCAAAAGGGTTTGTTGTGTGTGGGATGGGGTTAATAGAAAGATGTCCTGTTATAATTGACATTGTGATGCTTCATTGTACATTGTATCTTCTCTAAAACAATAAAAATATTTACTAAAGTTGATGCAGATCTGGACTGTCCTTCTGGACTGCCCCCATCCTAAACTGCTGCCCCACTACAACAGGCTGTAGCAGTTCCTGAACCACAGGCAGAAATACAGCTGAAGCTGTCTCAAGATAGTCCTCTTCCTGCCCTCAAGATTTACCCTTCGCTCATGGCCGACCTTAATGCGACGTCCCCAATTGCTGGGAGGACATGGCGCACCACTGTTCGGCAGCCTGGTCGGTTCCTGATGGTAGAAGTTGCGAATCTGGTTGCAAGAGGTGATGACTACGCTCCCTCAACTATTTTCATCTACCCCCCATGGTCACCAGCTGGCCTGAAAGATGTGGCTGCTTCACTACCCAACCCGGAAAAAGAAGGAGGAGAGGAATTCAATCGTGTATTTCTCCAAATGCTTGAACAATATAAACCAAACATGGTCAAAGTAGATATGATAATGATGAAGGCGTTACAGATGAGATGGGGACAGGTGAAAGGAGACTGGCCTGTGCAGAATTCCCTGTATAACGGGGATGTTAATTCTCAATACAGGTTAACAATGATGGTGCTGTGTATTTTTGGTTGACTCTGGAGTAGGATATCCTGCCTTTCCCAAAATGAGTGGTGGAACTATAATTACGGTAGGGGCTAGTGGAAGAAAAGCCACTCAGCGATTTTTTACCCCTCTGTCGGTTGTAGACGACAAGGGTCAGCGTTACCCACAATATTCATTTCTGTTGTCCAGTCAATTTGTTGTCCAGTCAATTTGCTAGCCAGAGATTTGATGACACAGTTACGGATCACTTTAGAATATTCAAAGGCATACAAATTAGAGTAGTTCAACACAGTGTGCCTGTTGATAATAGTTATTCGTGGGATTTAGAAAGAACAGGGCCTAGAGCTGTTTCACAGGAGTTGGTAAATAAGGCGATGAATAGGGTAGAAAATGATTTGGCCCAGTTTATGGATATGGGTGACTTGCATTGTTCGACGAAGGTTTCAGAAAGTCAGGATGTTGGTTTTGAGAAAGTGTGAATTTTTGATGGGTGAATATGTACAGTGGGGAGAACAAGTAATTGATAACCTGCAAAATCGGCAGTGTTTCCTACTTACAAAGCATGTAGAGGTTTGTGATTTTTATCATAGGTACACTTCAACTGTGAGAGATGCAATCTAAAACAAAAATCCAAAAAATCACATTCGCTAAGATAGAGCAGTTCTAATGAAACAACAAAACTTTGCAGAGTGAAAGGACGAAAATACACGAAGCTGTTGGAAACAGTGTGCGTCAGAAGCGTATGTAAATTAAGGGAAAGGGCAGCTTTTGTGATTGGACAATAAACGTTCTATGGTTTTTCTTGATCCTGTTTAACACTGGTTATTTTGTCTACATTTTTCTGTGGCTAGCCCTGAAAAATCAGTTCTAACCTTGCTCCAGAGAATAGCCAGCTAGCCCTAGGCTAAGGGTGGTGCATTCCCACTTCAAAATATGCAAGTGTGAACACTTGCTTAGCCCTGAGCTTAGTGGGCCCTTAGCCCAGGGCTTATGATGCCCTTAGCCCTAAACAAAGGTGTGAACACATCTAGTGTGTTGGATGATCTTGCAAATAAAAACAATAACATCAAAATAAGATTTTAATATTAGATCATGTTCTCTCAATTAGCTTATATAAGCTCTAACCATTTCTTTTGTGCTCCACCTTATAATATTCTTTAACCTATGTAAAGTTTTATTGACATTTTAATTTGTTTCATTTATAATTCCCCCCACATCGTTTTCCCTTTGAAAATGTAGCCTACACAACATATTATAGACAAACGATAGACCTCTATTTTAGGTCTTATTGTTGCTGACTAATCTCTAATGTAGAGTCTTACTGTTAATCACAGAATTTACAAACTCCTCTTCAATTTCGCAGTTCGAAATCAAACCTAACTATTTTCTAACTACAAAGTAATCATCCCCTCTTGAAAGTCATTAGCTGTGGTGCAAATTTCGTACATGGCAGCTACATTTATCTACTACCTTGCTGGTTAAAATGAACTATTAGCTGGTTACAGTCCTAACCTGCACACCAGTCAAGTAGACCATTGAACCATTGGACTGGCATTTGATTTCCAAAGTGGGGCACTTTATCCTTACCAATAACAATTAGTAACTTCAGCACAATGGACTGAAAGCTAATATTCCTAGAATGTATGGCGGCCTAATCCTATGGGCATAACCATTCCATATTCACAGTGACAGTGGAATAAAGCGATTTAACAAGAGGCTTTCAACACTAGTAATTACGAAAATACATGGCAAATGAAACCATCTAGGATGTACAACGACATTACAGGTACCAAAGAAATAAGAATGTACTCACAATAACAATGTTCCTTCGACGCTGTAAGCCAGGTGTACTTTTCGTAGTTGATCGATTGAAAGTGCCACACAAATCCTATCCCTGACTGAGACAGTTGGTTCCTCGCAATGTCCATGTTTTCTCGAAAAAAAGGCTTGCTCAATAAATCCGCCAACATATTAATTTCTTCTCCATAGTCAGTTAAAAAACAACAGGGCTCAGTACAAATCTAAACAAAAAATCTAACAGAAAGTACTGCATCTATTACATCCTTACCCTGAACAGTTGGTAGGTGGGGGTTTGGTCGACCCTTCCTCACAATTTCCATGTTTTCTCGAAAAATGCTTTGCTGGTAAATCCGCCACCAAATGTATTTCTTCTCCTCCATTGTGCCTCAAAAAGACAACAGAGCTCAGTACAAATCTAAACAAAAAAACCTAACACAAAGCACTACATCTAACAATCTAAACCTCACTTAAGAAAGTTAAAATACATCTTAATGTTCCTACATTACGTGCTAACTAGTTTTAGGTAGCCAGTGTTGCCATCTCCTCAGTAAGGAAAGTCGCTATTGGCTGTCCTAAAAGTCGCTAGAAGTCGCTAAATGACATCATTGCCTAATTAGCATAATTTCCATCAGCGTCATGAATGGATTACTTATTTTTTTAACATACAAAACTTTCGTTGGGGAAAAGAATATACATGCGTATTTACAAATGTTGTCCATGTACAAGAAATAATCACCTGAGCAAAAAAGCAAAGACCAAATCAAAAAAGGGGCCGCTATTTAGGTCAAAATCAAAAGGCTAGAAAACAAACAAACATTTAGAGCGACACAAGGGGATATATCATCATGGTCATGGATTAAGAGAACTGCACCAACTGCACGTGATGGACGCTGCCTGTCTATTATTATTTATTTTTTAAACCAACCCTCCTTTATCCGGGCTTGGAACCGGCAATAGTTACCTAAAAGAGACATTCTGGCGCAGCGCATGTGCGATTAATTTTTTAGTCTGGACGCGGAGGAGTTAACATCACTGACTCTGACTGCAGCTCGGAGGAACTGCTGTGCGAGGAGGACTGGACCGCCTGTGAGTGCTTTCAGATGGGGGAGGGGCACACGGCGGCACCCGCTGCTCGTTGAGAAAAGTAAGAACAAGTATCCAATAACACCACAAAAAGTCGCTAGATTTGTCGCTAGTCGCTTTTTGGAAAAAGAGTCGCTAAATCTAGTGACAAATTCGCTAAGTTCGCAACACTGTAGGTAGCTGGCTCTCCAATCACACCACCTGAAAAATGTGCATGGCTCGTTATGGTGAACTCGAAGTTGGATTGTTGAATTATATGACAATCAATAACCTCCTCACTTTTTCCTTCAACAGAAGATGGGATTTACACAAAATTCTATTGTCCTCAGGATACATTTTCACCCAGAGACAGCACATATGGAAAATCTGATTAGACAAAAGCTCTGATTTATCTGAGCTACACTGGAAATAGCGCAACCGAGGGAGAAAAAAGCAATGAAACTACGTCAGTAGACTGTTGGGAACAAACTTTGTAAAATACATCTAGCATTAAAGAAAATATATATTAAATTTGATTCTGATATCACTAGGCCAGCAAAAAAGGCCAGAGGGTCAGCAGCAATTTCGAAAAATATCTAATTGTATACCAAATAATAACTATCAAGTCGTCAATGTTTTGTAATTATTAGCAACATAAAATGTTAACTAGCATGTAATTAATTACCATTTTCCGACATTTGTTAAAAAATACAACCCCATTCCCAATTATCGTCTACCTTACTCATCTCATCCGCTTATCCGGTATCGGGTCCCGGGGGCAGCAGCTCCAGCAGGGGACCCCAAACTCCCTTTTCTCAAGCCACATTTGCCAGCTCTGACTGGGCCAGGCCAGGGTCAAAATATTATCTCTCCACCTAGTCTTGGGCCTACCCCGAGGTCTCCTCCCAGCTGGACGTGCCTGGAACACGTCCCTAGGGAGAGGTACTGGGGGCATCCTTACCAGATGCCCGAACCACCTCAACTGGCTCCTTTCGACGCAAAGGAGCAGCGGCTCTACTACGAGTTCCTCACGGATGGCTGAGCATCTCACCCTATCCCTAAGGGAGAAGCCAGCCACTGTAGATATATTGATTGAATATTGTGAGCAATAAAGCAGTGTCTGTATCATAAGTGGAAACTGAAAACAGGAAGTCTTAGGAGAGCAGACAGCCTGTCTTTGACAAAAACAGGAAACAAGTTAAAGACACACACACATAGTCTGACAGACAAGACAGAAACCACAAAGGGCAAGAGGATGCTTGCATTTATACTTATAAGATATAGAACATAAATTGGACCAATGACACACTTGCTTTGCTAGCTTAACGCCTCTATCTTTTGGGTGTATTTGAAGTATAAATAATGCTGTTTTGACTGTTGATCTTTGGACATTGTGGGGCGACACTCTGTCTCCAGAAGCTTCTGTAATAAACGGAATATACGATACGATAATTGTCCTGACTCCTGTGTGTTATTCTCCTATCCATCAAACCAACTCGGGGAAGTGTTATACTTCAACAATTTTGGGGGCTCGGTCCGGGATGGATTAAGGAGAAGGAATTCGACTTGGTCCAGTTGACCTCTATGGGACTCACAGGTTCCAGTACCGGTACATCACAAAAAAGGTAAGCAGAACCTGTTATTTCTAAATCTGCATATTGGCTGTGAACTAAATTGTGAACCTGTGAAGAACGTAGTGGGACTGGTGTAAATTCAGGAGGGCGAGGTAATTGGTTATTGTTCCAGGGTTGACTACCCCCCCCCCCCCCCCATCCCAATGGGGACGGTGGAGATTGTAAGGAGGAGACTTGACAATCAGTCGGGTGAAAGGCCCGAGGACTTAGGGGCACCTCGAATATAACGTGTGAATTAGAATCTCACACATAGATAAACACTAATAAGGAGATGGACGGGGAGTATGAGAGAGAAGTAGATGACGATGGGTGGGGTCCAGGTACGGGAAAGTGGAAACAATTGGGAATACAGGTGGCAAATGTAATGACAGTTGTAGGCAGGATGTACCCAATTCAGAAAGAAAAGGAAGAGCTAGAAGAGAAATTGCGACAAGTGGTGAGTGACGTGTTGTACCCTTAAAAAGGGAAAAAGTAGCAGGAAGGTTTAAGAAACACACAAGACGCTGCTCTCGCCTTCCCTCGTCTGTATTGAATGAGTTGAACAATGTATACAATAAACCATACACTTCTTGCACTTGTACACATTCTAAGGCTTTCTAATTTATCTTTTTAACTAAATTACCATATAAAATGTGAATTGTTTTAAACAAAGTTATCAAAATACATTTTAATACTCCTTTTTAAATGGGTTCTCAAGTAACATTAAATGAATTATACTTTTAACAATATTCAGCAGTATTCAGTATCTCAGCATCACAATAAATCACCCTTATAGTGATAATTACACAATAACCTTTACAGCAAAAACGTGTGTACACACTGTAAACACTCATATGTGTCGAGACTCGGACACGACGGAGCCACGAGATACTTAGCAGCTAGCATAAAATTACACACCTACGCGGTTATCACAAAACTCTTTAAACAATGCAAAAACTGTCTTATTTACTCATATAAAACCACAATATCATAACGATTTATATTATAAACATGTTTTAATATCTACATTGGTTTGTGAGTGGTAACTACCTTAAAAAGGGAAAAAGTAGCAGGAAGGTTTAAGAAACACACAAGACGCTGCTCTCGCCTTCACTCGTCTGTATTGAATGAGGAAGAAAAGCGCGCGCCTGCGATCCCCCTACAGAAGCCCCAAGGCATTACTAATACATTGACGAATAATCAATCTATACATGGATCAGCATTATCTGAATTCTGCTTCTCAGTATTACTCATCTAATTTTAACAGTGACAACCTTAATACGGTTTTTAACAGTGACGAACTTAATGTGTATTCTAATATAACCATTAATATAACAGACTATTGTAAATTAAATGAGTTAGAACCACTTGTCACAGACGCAGGATTAAGGATGGAGGAAAGGAGACCATTACATGTTATTTTGTGAAATAAAGAGAAGGATTGTGCCAAAAATCGAGATAGAGTTAGGGACAAAAAAGAAACAGCAAATTTGGTCAAGAAAGGGAAATCTAGAGATGAGGAGAACAGTGAGCCGGTAGCCCAGTCTACATAAAGGAAAGATAAGAGAAAGTTGAGTAGGAAGGCAGAGACAGAGAGCGAGACAGACACTGAGGAGGAAGTGAAACCGTTTAAGGCAAGGGCAGAGAGAGAGTACGGGAGGTATGAGGAGAGAAGTGAGAAGGGGAAGAAACTAGGAGAGAATAAACAAAGTGAGGTTAAAGGAACCAGGAAGAAAAGGTCAGGCAGTGCTAAAGGCAGGTTAGTTGAGGACACAAGGTCGGGGTCGGACGATAGTGACACAGTGAGAAAGACAAAAAATAAGCAGAAAAAAGGAAATTCACATAGAGGACAGGTGTTACTCACGGGGAAAGCAGTAGGGAGATGGACTGACTCAGACACCGAATCAGACTGTGGAGATTGGGGCAAGGGAGATGTAGATGTAGACCCTTTGCCGCGTTCGCCCCCACCAGAACAAAAACTACACCATGACGCATTAGAATCGGTTCAAAGGACTAAAAATAAAGGGGGAGGGGGCGGGGTAGAGGCAGAGGGGCTCCAGGAGGCCAAATCCCATACGGAGCCTGCTTTACGTGTGGTGACCCGAACCACTGGTCCAAAGAGTGCCCACAGAACGCTGCAAGGGGCAGAGGATACCCAAACCAAGGGGCAGCTCCAGTTCCCAACCCACACGCCGTCCCACCACCTAATGCACCTGGCCAGTACCCACTCTCATATGAGGGAGGGTGGGACCAGGAATGACGGTCTACAGGGAGGGGAGGGGACAGCGGGTGAAAGGCAGACGCTATGCTGTCCCTGAATGTCGACGGGAAGGACTTCCCCTTTCTGGTTGACACAGGTGCCACTTTTTCCACCATCACCGCCCCTCCCGCCACAGGACTGTTATCCTCCAAGACAGTGGAGGTTGTGGGGTTTAAAGGGGTGGGACAGACTTTGCCAGTGACATTTCCTCTTAAAACGATACTGGGTAAACAGGCCCTCAGCCATCCGTATGTGGTCTCGGCAAACACACCAGTGAACTTATTGGGGAGAGACTTGTTGATAAAACTGGGGGCTAATATCTTATGTTCTCCAGATGGACTAACTGTCACGTTACCAGACGGGACGTCGGCGGTGTGCGGACCTGAAACCACACGCAAAGGGCAGTACCTGGTATAACTGGTGAAGGGTGAAACAGCGGAGATATACTGGGGACTATTGATACCGGAAAAGCCGGACAAACAGGGTATTCTGTCCCAGTACTTCAAGTGGAGGCCGTGGATCTCCCTCCTCGAGCCGTACTTTCCTCCGCCAGACCCCCCACATGTAACCCTATTTTATGATCGGCAGGGCGATGAGGTGTATAGAGAGGGGTTTGGGGATGTATTGTGTGGGGACACGTGGCAGGTCGGGTCTAAATTCATATATGTAGGCCCTGAAGGGGTAGCGGCAGATGTACAGTTGACAGAGGAGCAGGATCAGTGGTACATGATGGCGGAGGAGTCCGTCCCGCATATGTCACTGGCCCTGCATCCTAAACACCAAGCAAAAGACCTGGGGCCCATGGTTAGAAGGGCGGTCGAATGCACTGATTGGACACTCCCTCAGGCGCCAAACGTATGGTACTCTACCAGCTGTAAGACGTATCGGTTAGAGGCACCAGGGACGGATTGGGTATATTTAGAGCGAAGGGAGATAACTCGGGATCATGGGAGGGAAAAGATGGATCACCCTGTAGCCACGGCCAGACTTAATGAGTTACCGGACTCACTGTGGTCCAAGGGCCCCACGGACGTGGGGCTCACCGATTGCCCACCGGTCACCTTTAAAATCGGACCGGGAGAGCCCATATGGCTGCCCCAATACCCACACAAACCAGAGGCAGAGGAAGGGTTGGATGTGACATTGAATGGTTTGTGGCCCACAGGGGTGTTGGAGGAGTCAGGTTCCGCGTGGAACACGCCTATCCTCCCGGTAGAAAAGAAAGGGACAGGGAAATACCGCATGGCCAATGATCTCAGAGCTATTAACAACATTTTACTCACACCCACTATACCGGTACCTAACCCTTATGTAGCACTCACTAATTTGACCCCTGATCAAAAATGGTTCACCTGCATTGACCTGGCTAATGCTTTTTTCTGTCTCCCACTAGCAGAGGAACTTCGTGATATTTTTTCTTTCACACATAGGGGTCGACAATGGTGATACACGAGACTACCACAGGGGTTCGCGCTTTCCCCTGGTATATTCAACCAGGTACTGAGAGATGCGCTGCAGGGATGCTGCCTGCCGACAGGGGTAACTTTGGTCCAGTACGTAGATGACCTGCCACTGGCGGCCCCGACGGTGGCCCCCTGCATCCAAGCTACAATGACGGTCCTCACCAGACAGGCTGAGAAAGGGTTCAAGGTGTCAAAAGAAAAGCTACAGCTGGTAAGGACGCAGGTCTCCTTTCTGGGCAGAGTAATCTCGCAGTAGGGAGCGGGGCTTTCCCCAGCTCACCGCACAACCATCCTCCACCATCCTAAACCCACTACTGTTCAGGAAATGCTATCATTCCTGGGGCTCACGGGGTACAGCCGCAATTACATCCCAAACTATTCAGGGCTCACAGAGCCACTTAGAGCGCTAGTTAAAGAGCAGGGAATGCGTAAACTTAAAGCCACTCTCAATTGGACTTGCCCGGCCGACCAGGCCTTCATTTTGCTGAAACAACAACTAGCCACCGCAGCTGATCTGGCCATACCCGTCTACACAAAACCCTTTTTTCTAGATGTTTCTGAAACAGGACAAGTCAGGAACGGGGTCCTGTTTCAGAAAAAAGGGGGAGATAGGAACATCCCTATGTACATAAGCGTAGGATTTGACAAAACCGAAAAAAGGCACCCCAACTGCACACAGCATGCAGCGGGGGTAGCGAGACTCATTCAAAAATGCGCACACATAGTGATGGGGCATCAACTTCAGATACTCACAACACACAGTGTTCACAGATGTTCACTATGACTTCCCTCAGGCAACAACACCTAAGCAAAATTCTCGGGGCTCCAAATTTGATTTTCACACATGAAGGGATAAATATGGCAGACCGAATGGGGACGGGGCTATCATATGAGTGCGCGCAAGAGGTAGTGAGGGAGAGTAAGACACAAACCGATCTGGAGGCAGAACCCCTCCCAGGGGCAGAGGACTTCTTCAGTGATGGGTGCTGTTTCAGACAAGAACAAGATGGGCTGAGGGCGGCGTTTGCGGTAGTGAAACTAACACCAGAGGGTTTAGTCACACTGAAAGCAGAGAGGCTCCAGGGGCTGCAGTCAGCCCAGTGAGCAGAAGTTAGGACAGTGCACGTGGAGCTAGGACAGTGGTTAAAAGCTGGATTTAGAACAGCAGGAGACAAACCGATTAAACACGAGGCAGAGATGAGAGAACTAGCCGAGGCCCTAGACCTGCCCGAAAAGGTAGCCATCATAAAATGCAAAGGACACGATAATTCAAATAATGTAGTAGCTCAGGGAAATCAAGCGGCAGACACAGCAGCAAAACAGGCAGCAGGGTACACTCCGCGAGTGATGGTGGTAAGAGCAGAAGAGGAAGTGGGGTGGGGAGAAGGCTCTGAGAGACGAGCTAGTGAGACATCAAAAGGGGGGCTTCCCCACAAGAGAAAACAACTTGGCAACAGAGACGAGCGGGCTCTGGAGAGGGCCAGACGGTAGAGTAATACTTCCACCAGCTATGCGGGGGGATACATTTGCAGAAGCCCATGGGTTGGGCCATGTAGGGCCAGCACAGATGTTGAGGAACTTGTATACCATCCACAGTCCCAGGGAAAGGTAGAAAGGATGAACCAAAACTTAAAAAACAAGTTGGCTAAGATATGTGCACAGACTAAATTGAACTGGGTGGATGCACTGCCACTGGCACTCATGACGATTCGATGCTCGTTAAATCAGACCACTGGGTTCACCCCATACGAGCTGCTGGCGGGGAGACAGTTTCCAGGACCAGCCGCAGGGCCTGCGGTCCCGGAAGGGGAAAAATGGCCCAAAGATCACAGAGTGTATTTAGATGAATTGCGAGCTCTCGTTTCAGAATTCTCGGAGAACGGAGGGACCTGCACCCGCTGGACCAGAACCTGCCCCAGGCGGAGTGGGTGCTGCTGAAGGTCATCAAGCGAAAGTGGTCGGAGCCAAGGTGGACAAGTCCTCATCAGGTGGTGGAGAGAACGAGCCATGCGGTCCGCCTGAGGGACAAAGGAGAGACGTGGTACCATTGGAGCCAGTGTACACCAGCGCAGGAGCCAGGGAGGTCGCTGACGGACCTCATCCAAACCGGGAAGGAGGAGCTTGCCCCAGTGTGGACGGAAGGAGGACCAGCACCAGCCGGACCGGTGCCAGGAGCGGACCCCAGGACACGGCGGGACTACGAGCGAGTGAAGTAGACAAAGGACGGCGCCAGGGGAATAGACTCTTAGGGGAAGGAACTGAAGAATACTGTAACAAAAGGGGGTATAGGACACCGAGTGGCTCCTACCACTCGTACCAAGATGACAGGGTCACAGAGAAAGGTCTGGGAAAATGATAGTAGAATGAAATGGTATATGGCCATTGGTGGAATAAGGATATGTGTGTTGTATGTTGCTACAGGTTTCCCTGGTTGGCGTTGAGTCTCCATTTCCACAGCGAGAAGGCAGGTGACACAAAACAAGGACGCCTGCCTGAAGGAGGGAGGGGGTATTGAATTGGATTATATCAAAGGGGCACATACTGCTTTCATGTTTGACTTATGCTTGGTCATAGCTTGCGGGAGATATAATGGCTTGTGGAGGGATTACAACCTGTATGTGTGTCACACTCCATATGTAGATATGATATGTGCCGGGATGAGAAGAAGTCCGCCGGTTGAGGGGTGGTACCGGGATGGGACGAGGTCCGAGCGTATACGGGACAGTGGCAGCCCGGACTCCCGTGGGGACAAAATGCCACTATGTGGAGCTCGTTTAAGCTCCAATGAGATTTCAGCTCCTCCCAGAATCCACTTACCTTGGATACCTTGGAGCATGCAGGAACTGACACCAAAGCGTTTTTTAAGATTAACATTAGGGTGCCGACCACTAGCTCTCCAGTAGTGGCAGTCACGGGGACTGTGGACACCTCAGCAGGTAAGGTGCAACCTGGGGAAGTGGTAGAGGTTGACTATACCAAATTGAAACCGTTAGAGGTGATCGAGAAAGCCACGGGGTATCACAAGAGTAATATCTGGCTTGATTGGATGTTGCAAAATGCCAAAGAACAAGATTTAGGGGACTGTGTGGCCTGTGCCGCCGGCCAACCTCAATTATACACTGAGACGGCTCCTTTGTATTCAGAGGACCCTTGAGGATATCAGTGCATGTTAGCTCTTACACATAGCGCTTCCCCTGTGAACTGCACCACCCTGGCAAGCGTGTTTCCTCCGATAGCTAACGGCACCAGGACGGGGCCGTTCACTCCCCATAAAGGGGGAGGGGGATATACCTGTTTCCACTTCACCAGCCAGAATCCCGTGGTGAACGTTGGAGAAATCCCCTCGCAGTGGTGTAATGTTACGATCCAGAGCAGATTTATTATCGGACCCTGTGCCCGGTCTGGCCTGTATTACTATTGTGGGGACACCCGACTCCTGGTAAGAATCTCAAAAGGCACCCAGGGGGTATGTGCGATGGTACGGTTAGCAGCACCCTTAGTGCTGATAAGTGACCAAGTTAAATCACTCCAGGCAAAAAGAAGTGATGCTCTTACCCGGCGCCGACGTAGACATGTAATAGGCCGTCGCTCATTTGTTACATTCGACCTCACTGTGGACTCCCCAACTTATATAGATGCGATAGGGGTCCCTAGAGGGGTCCCCAAAGAATTCAAACTCGCAGACCAGGTTGCGTCAGGCTTTGAAAATATTCCTATTCTCTCCGCTTTGTTCCCCGTCACTCCAAACAAGAATGTAGACCGCATTAACTATGTACATTATAATGTCTTACGTCTCTCTAATTTGACCCGTTATGCGGTTGAGGGCCTGTCAGAACAGTTGGGCCCCACCTCGTTGATGGCGGTGCAAAATCGCATATCCCCCGATATGTTATTGGCACAGAAGGGCGGGGTTTGTGCGATGTTTGGGGACATGTGTTGTACTTTCATTCCTAACAATACAGCTCCGGACGGGTCGGTTGCTAAGGCGCTGCAGGGCCTTAGGACTCTCTCGCGAACTATGCATGAGCATTCTGGGATAGATAATCCGCTGGAGGAATGGCTGACCTCGATGTTCGGCCAGTGGAAAGGTTTGATAATGTCTGTTCTTTTATCGCTTGCTACATTTGGTGCTATAATGGTTACTTGTGGGTGTTGTTGTATCCCATGCATAAGAGGGCTTGCCATGAGAGTGATCTCTACAGCCATTGAGAAGGCTCCAGGACCGCCACCAGGGATGCTGATGCCTCTACTGGAGCAGCATGACCCGGGAGAACTGGAGCTTGGCGAATAGGGGTGATCTCTCTGGGGAGAGATCAAAAGGGGGAATTGTAGATATATTGATTGAATATTGTGAGCAATAAAGCAGTGTCTGTATCATAAGTGGAAACTGAAAACAGGAAGTCTTAGGAGAGCAGACAGCCTGTCTTTGACAAAAACAGGAAACAAGTTAAAGACACACACACATAGTCTGACAGACAAGACAGAAACCACAAAGGGCAAGAGGATGCTTGCATTTATACTTATAAGATATAGAACATAAATTGGACCAATGACACACTTGCTTTGCTAGCTTAACGCCTCTATCTTTTGGGCGTATTTGAAGTATAAGTAATTGATCTTTGGACATTGTGGGGCGACACTCTGTCTCCAGAAGCTTCTGTAATAAACGGAATATACGATACGATAATTGACCTGACTCCTGTGTGTTATTCTCCTATCCATCAAACCAACTCGGGGAAGTGTTATACTTCAACACCACCCTTCTGAGAAAACCCATTTCAGCCGCTTGTACTCACAATCTTGTTCTTTCGGTCATGACCCAGCCTTCACCATTGTGCGGTAAAACAAATGCAATACCGCCCCTGCTGCTCCAATTCTCCGGCCAATCCCTCGCTCCATTGTCCCCTCAATCGCGAACAAGCCCCCGAGATACTTGAACTCCTTTACTTGGGGTAACGCCTCATTCCCTACCCGGAGGAGGCACTCCATCGGTTTCCTGCTAAGAACCATGGCCTCAGATTTAGAGGTGCTAATCCTCATCCCAACCGATTCGCACTCGGCTGCGAACCGGTCCAGTAGGTGCTGAAGGTCACAGACCGATAATGCCATCAGGACCACATCATCCGCAAAAAGCAACGATGAGATCCCCAGCCCTCCGAACTGCAACCCCTCCCCACCCCGACTACGCCTCGATATCCTGTCCATAAAAGTTACAAACAGGATTGGTGACAAATAGCAGCCCTGGCAGAGGCCAACTCCCACCTGGAACGAGTCCAACTTACTACAGAGAACCCGAACACAGCTCTCACTTTGGACGTACAGGGATTGGATAGCCCTCAAAAGGGACCTCCTCACCCCATACTCCCGCAGCACCTCATACGCCTTCTCCAAATCCACAAAACACATGTAGACTGGATGGGCATATTCCCAGGCCCCCTCCAGGATCCTTGCAAGAGTAAAGAGCTGGTCGGTTGTTCCGCGACCAGGACGGAATCCACATTGTTCCTCTTCAGTCTGAGGTTCGACTATCTGCGGAACCCTCCTTTCCAGTACCTTTGAGTAGACTTTCCCAGGGAGGCTAAGAAGTGTGATACCCCTGTAATTGGCACACACCCTCTGGTCCCCCTTTTTGAACAGGGGAACCACCATCCTGGTCTACCTTACTATTTTCTTCAATTGCATTATATTGAAGTTTTTTATTGACGTTGCAAATGAGACTAGAGCGTTTTACCCACCCTACTTGCCACCCGGTAAAGAAAAAAGACTGATCAACTTGACATTACTAAAATTAGTTAGTTCAGAATCAGCTACAGGTCGGCTGACTTGATTTTATTCTCATACAATCCCGCAGCGTCATATTGCATTTCCCTGTTGAAGCCGAGCGTCCATTGACTTCAATGGGGCTGCTTAGAACTGTTTTTTTCAGTGCTCCGAAAGTAGATGGTGATTAGATGGTGCAATATTTCTTGATATTTGTTTGTCGAAATTGCTAGCCGATTTGCATCATACATTTCACACAATTATAGGCTACACCACAGTCCTTGTTTCAGTTTTACAAAGGTTAATATATTTTTTTTAAAGCCAGCTGTGCCCTCAGCTCAACCTCCTCTTCAGTAAGCCACTTGATTTTCTCCAAATTTTCTGAAAGTAAAGACAGACAGTTAATGATTCAGTCCTAAATATCTGGTTATTTTACAATCAGAACTCAAATCGCAGTGTCCGCCAAAATGTTCATCCTTACCTTCATGTGCAGAGCTAAAACTTCCCCCTACCTCTGCCTTCTTGCCCTTAAAAATAAATTGAAATTGACAAATACAATTGGATGCAACATGCTTTAATAACAAGTTAAGCCTCTGGATTAAGTGAATGAACCCACACTTAACTATGTAGCCATCCTCTACATGGTGGCGTGGAGTACCTCTGGTGCCTTGGAGTACTGTGCTTGCTCCATCCTAAAAGTAAACGTAAAAGTTGGTGAACAGGTAAATATGGTGAAACCAAGTTAACACTGCAGCAATTACGAGATCAACATGTAATTCACATACCTCCAGGGCAGCAATCCACAAGGTGTTGTGGTGTAGATGTGTGTCCTTGGGGTGGTAGGGGCCCACGCTGGAACGATTTTCACTCCTCTGGCGATACACACGTCCAGTCTCTCACATGTCTAGGAAAGGTTAAGGTTTTGTAAGCATTTACCCTGCAAAACATATTTTCATTCCAAGTTTCAAATTGTTATGTTTTCAAATTCACCTACATGCTTGATGAGCTTATAAGGGACAGCCTCCCAGGTGTCTTCGGGTGGTTTATAAGTTCTGGCAAACTTGTCGTGGCTGAAGGTCTTCCTGCTAGTGATGCTGTGTAGAGGCCAGTAGCAAAGTCCCCCTTTGAGCCACAGGTGTGGAACTACTGCCACATAGTCATCCTCCTTCGGGAACAAAACTACAGAAAACGTCATCACCTGAAAGCAATGTTTAGAAAAGAGGTTTAAAAAAACGGCAGCACAAGACACACACAGGCTAGCTAAGAACAATGTGGATACACAAAGACACCTCAGTAATGGAATTGCAACAAGTCCAGGTTTAGCTAGTCTAACTAAATTTACTGCCAAGAGTAACATGGATAACGTTACACAAAGAAACACGATTTAGCCAACGTTACATATCAGTTGATAAAAGTTACAAGAAGTAAGCACATATTATAAAATTTTAACTTGTTGATACCCTAAGAAACACAATTTAGACAAGTTAGCTAACGATGTTACCATACCTGTTCAACTGTTGATATGCAAAGAAGCACAAAACATCTGAACTTAAGGATAAACGAAGAAACAAAAAATAGTAAACAACCAAACTTGTGGAAATAAGAAGAAACAATGCTTACTGTAGGTATTTAATCTCAGGACAACACTGTTTTTTTCATGCTCAGTTTCTAAAAGTTGTTTTCCCGCCAATAGTTTTGAACCTGCGTTCAGCTACCAGTAACTTAATTAAAGAATTTGAATGTTAATAGAATATTGCAAACAGTCATTGTTTAATATAAAACAGTCATTACGTTTTTACTCAGTAACCTAACAACACTTAACGCTAGTTATTTATAATAGCGCAGAACAGAACTCACCCTAGCTATATAGGTGACTCAGCGTTCCAAAATATCCTTGATCTTCGTTTGTTTCGGGAGTTCATCAAATTGTAGTAAAACAATGTGATAATCCACATGTTGTATTGTCCAATTCAGAGCATATACATATATATTTCCTACTTACAAAGCTTGTAGAGGTCTGTCATTTTTATCAGAAGTACACTTCAACTGTGAGAGATGGAATCTAAAACAAAAATCCAGAAAATCACATTGTATGATTTTTTTATAATTTATTAGCATTTTATTGCATGACATAAGTATTTGATCACCTACTAACCAGTAAGAATTCCGGCTCTCCCAGACCTGTTAGTTTTTCTTTAAGAAGCCCTCCTGTTCTCCACTCATTACCTGTATTAACTGCACCTGTTTGAACTTGTAACCTGTATAAAAGACACCTGTCCACACACTCAATCAAACAGACTCCAACCTCTCCACAATGGCCAAGACCAGAGAGCTGTGTGAGGACATCAGGATGAGTACAACCCCAATAATAACATCCCAACCGTGAAGCATGGAGGTGGAAACATCATTCTTTGGGGATGCTTTTCTGCGAAAGGGACAGGACGACTGCATCGTATTGAGGGGAGGATGGATGGGGCCATGTATCGCAAGATCTTGGCCAACAACCTCCTTCCCTCAGTAAGAGCATTGAAGATCGTGGCTGGGTCTTCCAGCATGACAACAACCCGAAACACACAGCCAGGGCAACTAAGGAGTGGCTCTGTAAGAAGAATCTCAAGGTCCTGGAGTGGCCTAGCCAGTCTCCAGACCTGAACCCAATAGAAAATCTTTGGAGGGAGCTGAAAGTCTGTATTGCCCAGCGACAGCCCCGAAACCTGAAGGATCTGGAGAAGGTCTGTATGGAGTAGTGGGCCAGTGTGTGCAAACCTGGTCAAGAACTACAGGAAACGTATGATCTCTGTAATTGCAAACAAAGGTTTCTGTACCAAATATTAAGTTCTGCTTTTTTGATGTATCAAATACTTATGTCATGCAATAAATTGCAAATTAATTACGTAAAAATCATACAATGTGATTTTCTGGATTTTTGTTTTAGATTCCGTCACTCACAGTTGAACAGTACCTATGATAAAAAATACAGACTTCTACATGCTTTGGGAAAACCTGCAAAAAAGAGTTGACGAGAAAACCAAGTCGCTAAAATGAATGTTCCTTCTAGTTTTCACGGTACTACAGCGTGGGATCCAAATGGTGATTGTCTTTCCTTACACATGTGCAATTCGCTATAGCGCCATCTACGGACACCGCCCCCCATAAAGCATTAAAGTCGAGGCTATAGACGAGTAGTTAAGCCGATACCATGCAGTGGAAAATAGCCATTAGTTTGGGAAAATATTATGGTAAGCAATGGCGAGATGTGTTTACTGTACATGTCTACACAAAGGTCCTTTACACAAGCAATAATGCAATAGTCAAAGTCTATTTTATTTGTAAACTACCATTGTTGACCAAAATTCTGTACACTAAGATTTAACAATATTAAAATAAATCAAATAATCAGTACAAGAATAAAAAGGGTACAATAGCATCTCTGCTGGAAGGAAATGGCAACAAAAGCAGATACAGCCGGCTGAGATGCAAATTAGCTTATGCAAATTGAGATCAGGAGAAAAGTGGCAAAAGCTGGTGGCCTGCTGGCTGTACGACATTATAGCCGCTGCCTGCCCGCCAGCAGTAAAACGCCTGCGACTCGCCAGCGATTGCTCACTGGGAAGGTAATCAAGATTTGAACTTCCGGTCAGATTGGTGAATCGTCTTGTTCAACCATCTTTGATCGCAGACATTGGGTCCCAGAATTCAGTGGAATGAAAACAAAAATGGGCACGTAAACAGTTATTAGCCAACCAAGCTTAACATAACCTTCATAAAGGTGTTTTTCACTAATTGTATTTGTCCATGACTAAATACGCAAGAATCGGATTTCATTATTTTTCATCTTTAGCGAAATAGTGAATAGTCACGTAAATAAAGGCATTATTAACAAACAAACCATTGTCTGCTGGCTAGCATATGTTTTGATAAGACATGTGGAGTGATCCTAAGGAAAATAACACTTCTTAGAAGGTTGCTCAATAAATATTCAGTATACTCTTTAACAGTACTACTGCCCTAAATAGTTTCAAAATATAATTTTAACCAGTTGAAATCATAATACTGCTCCATATCTAATAAACAACTTGGTGTTTATGGGCTGCTTTGGTGGCAATTTTTGTTATCATAATATACAATTCTGGAATTGTCAGTGCATACTGAAATAATATGCATTAAGAAATCATGCTGAGGGGCCTTCAGTGATATTTTAAAATGTACAAAAATGTACAGAAGTAGCATTTGAAGCATTTTTCACAAATTCAGAATTGCTGAAAAACCATTACGCTCGACTTAACAGTCCCAATTGTAAATATGTTCCTTTAGAGGAGATAGACTTATACACCTGTGTTTAAGATTTTTTTTTTAACATGGTGAGCGTGGTGACTTTGCAAATGTGGGGAACCTCAATAGCGCAAACATGTGGTTGATAAAAAAATCTTTGGCATCATTACTGTCGTATCATCTTTGTTATCATACGCACCGAATAGAATAATAATACCATTATTCTTGTAGGAGATGTCTATATATGTGCAAAACCATGTTTTGTAACGTACTGGCCTGATTGATATTACTTTTGAAGACCATCATCCATAGATGCCAATTATCAAAGTACACTCACCTAAAGGATTATTAGGAATACCATACTAATACTGTGTTTGACCCCCTTTCGCCTTCAGAACTGCCTTAGTTCTACGTGGCATTCATTCAACAATGTGCTGAAAGCATTCTTTAGAAATGTTGGCCCATATTGATAGGATAGCATCTTGCAGTTGATGGAGATTTGTGGGATGCACATCCAGGGCACGAAGCTCCCGTTCCACCACATCCCAAAGATGCTCTATTGGGTCGTGACTGTGGGGGCCATTTCAGTACAGTGAACTCATTGTCATGTTCAAGAAACCAATTTGAAATAATTCAAGCTTTGTGACACGGTGCATTATCCTGCTGGAAGTGGACATCAGAGGATGGGTACATGGTGGTCAAAAAGGGATGGACATGGTCAGAAACAATGCTTAGGTAGGCCGTGGCATTTAAATGATGCCCAATTGGCACTAAGGGGCCTAAAGTGTGCCAAGAAAACATCCCCCACACCATTACACCACCACCACCAGCCTGCACAGTGGCATGATGGAACAAGGCATGATGGATCCATGTTCTCATTCTGTTTACGCCAAATTCTGACTCCACCATCTGAATGTCTCAACAGAAATCGAGACTCATCAGTCCTGGCAACATTCTTCCAGTCTTCAACTGTCCAATTTTGGTGAGCTCATGCAAATTGTAGCCTATTTTTCCTATTTATAGTGGAGATGAGTGGTACCCGGTGGGGTCTTCTGCTGTTATAGCCCATCCGCCTCAAGGTTGTGCGTGTTGTGGCTTCACAAATGCTTTGCTGCATACTTCGGTTGTAACGAGTGGTTATTTCAGTCAAAGTTGCTCTTCTATCAGCTTGAATCAGTCGGCCCATTCTCCTCTGACCTCTAGCATCAACAAGGCATTTTCGCCCACAGGACTGCCGCATACTGGATGTTTTTCCCTTTTCACACCATTCTTTGTAAACCCTAGAAATGGTTGTGCGTGAAAATCCCAGTAACAGTGAAATACTCAGACCGGCCCGTCTGGCACCAACAACCATGCCACGCTCAAAATTGCTTAAATCCCCTTTCTTTCCCATTCTGACATTCAGTTTGGAGTTCAGGAGATTGTCTTGACCAGGACCACACCCCTAAATACATTGAAGCAACTGCCATGTGATTGGTTGATTAGATAATTGCATTAATGAGAAATTGAACAAGTCTTCCTAATAATCCTTTAGGTGAGTGTATGTGACATTTGATGCCAGAGGAGTTAATTTTTCAGTGTTTTAAAAAAATCAAAATTGGCGGAAAATCTATCATGGCGGGCTTTATGGGTCCCAGTGGCAAACATTTTCATCATGAGGACATATACATATGTAACAATTTTTAAGACTCTAGGTCACAAGGGGTGGGCGCAGTGAGTTTGCAAAAAGTGCAACTTTTGGAGGCTTGTGACAGTGCCACCATGAGGCCGACATGCATGCCACTGCACCAGAAGTAGCCGTCCTTGGCCCTTTAATACCATAAACGTTTGGGCCCCTTTTATCTCATGGGAATATGCAAAAAACACCCTTTTTGATGGAATAATAATAATAATGAACCGGAAACAAATACAATAGGGTTTCACCAGTGAACTTATAATAATAATAATAAAACCAACAAAAACAATAGGGTACCTGTACCTACGGTACTTGGTCCCTAATAATAAAACTAACAAAACCAATAGGGTTCCAGTACCTACGGTACTTGGTCCCCTAATAATAATAACAACCAAACAACTTTACAACTGTAATGCAATGTAAAAGTGACAGCTGTGCATGATATGTGGCAGATGTGCATGATAAAAAGTGATAGGTGTGTATGGGACTATGGATGGAAGGGAAGAGGGGTTCCCAAGTTGAGCAGCCTTACAGTCTGTGGAAAGAAACTGTCCCATAGCCTGTTTGTTTTGGACTGAACCCCTCTTCCCTTCCATCCACCTTCTGCCTGACGGCAGCTTGGTAAACAGTCCATGGCATAGGTGGCTGGGATCTGTAATGATCCATTTGCTCCTCCTACACCTCTCAGTGTAGTGATGCTGCAGGGATGGCAGGTCAGACCTTGTGATGCGCTCTGCTGTTTTAAATCACCCTCTGAAGTGCTTTGCGGTCGAGGGCGGTGAACAATGGTTTCTTACAATACGTGACACCTACTGGCTCTTACCCACAATTGCTCCAACATTACAGTCAAAAATGGTTGATTCTTGGCTGTGACCCCACAATATGAGGGTGTCTCATTTTAGTCACTTCCTGTCATGGTCCAAGTAAAACAATTAAATTGGTCGCTGGTTACATAATGTTAGAGGTTGAACTTTTTTTGTCCTTTATCTTTTAAAGGAAAGAGTAATTGTTACTAAGCTAAAAAAAAAATGTAGTACTTGGGCAGCAGATGGACCAGTGGCCAAAAGCATTAGGAGAGTTATGAGAAGGTCATTGGTTATAATCCCTGAGCTGATAATGTCCCAAAAAAAAGTGATTTGCAAGACACCCAAAATATCTCATGTCTGCTAAATGAGGAAAATGTAAATGTAACTACCCCACAACTGATTATGAATGATGTGAGTCTGGGTCGTCAAGAGAAATCCATTACCACGTTAGTTTCAAAGCTTTTGGTAATCTCTCCCAGTCAGTACCCAACCGAGCTGTGTTATTCTAACCTTTTCCTTTGAAGATGCAGTATTTACAGGCTTTTGTAGTTCAAGCCGAGCATTACCCAATATCTTTATGATTATTTGAGTAAGTTGTGTAAGTGCTGAGCTGGAACAAAAGCCTGTTCATCATCTGGGTCCCCTGGACGATGATTAAATAACACTGACCTAGTTCAGGATGTTGCTCCCAAGGATGCTGGATGGTGCAAAATGTCTGTCCCCCCACACATCAATTTGGTGCTGGTACTCCTTGTAAATAGACAAGTTATTGTTATTCATATTTTGTATTTATTCGTTGATATATATCACTGCATGTACAGTTTTTTCCATGTGTTAATATTGTCTTTTCTTACATTTAACTTAATCTGCTTTTTTGGAAAAGGCCCATAAGAGAGAATCGAGCTGTTGGTCTATACCCGTTGTTAGCGAAGCATGTGACAACTGAAATTGTATTTCATTTCATGTGGTTATGAAGGAAATCTGTTGGGCTACATCTGTACTCAAGGGGGTCTGGTGTCCTAAGAGGCAGTGGTTCATGGTGATGTTTTGTGTCAACTCTCTAATGCATAATTCAAAGCATGCAGTTTACCAGTTACTTTTTTAAAATGGTAATTATTTTGGGATTGCATAGTAATTACACTTTGGTCTCTTTGAGATTCATTAGGATCCATGAAGTAACCAAGAAACGACTTAGTATAACAGTACATTAATACATAAATGGCAGGTTAATTGGAGTGCCACAGAAAGTTGAGACCTTCACAAGATACTGCACTTACAAGGTGTCAACATCAAAGAGTTAGATACATTAATCCAGGAAGGTATTGCAGGGGTTTCGTTGTTTGTGTGTATGCTTTCTGTAACTTTGTGTGGTTCTGGTTTAAAACCTATATAGGATGTGGGAAGTTATGGGGGAGCAGATGCCCTTCTGCTAGTTCATAGGGTTTTTAGTGTAACCAAGCCAAGCTTTTTGGGGATTTTATTGCCCTCAGTTTCTCTAAATTGTACAGTAGTTCAAGAGTATTAAAACCCTGTTCTAGTTCAGATTGACCTTCCATGTAACTTTCTAATCTTGTAATGTTGCTGGTGAATAGAAAGTAGTAAATTAACATCACATATTCTTGGTGGGCACCTCAGTTTTGAATTGAAACTGAATTGCAATTGACAAAAACCCTATTCAGACCTATGTTTTGTGTTGACCTAAATGTTTCCAAATGTGAGTCCTGCTGATTAAGAATGGGCTACTTAAATAAATGTGATTGTTTTCTCTGCTGGTTTATCTCCCTGTTTTTTTCAATAAATATGTTACAACAAAGCTGAGTGTGTTCCTAATGACAGTGTCTGTCTCCTGTCGAGTGTGAGCCACAATCAAAGGCTCTGTCAGCGCTGTCATTGAGTGACTTTGGCCAAAGGTATTGGGAGAATAAGCATTGTAGGGTGCAGGTTGGAAGAGTCACAACACACTAATAACACTTCAGAGCAATACTGATTAAGAGAATAGCTCTCTTCACTGATGATTATGGGGGACTATTCACTTTCATCTGTGACTCAAGGGAGTATTTAATAATATTCCTTCATGTTTGGTTCCAATTGTCTGGTATATAACCAAGTTCAAAGACCTAAAGGCACATGAAAACCTCTTTTCGTCTAAGATAAAAAGGAGGAATATTGGGTTGGGTTACACCCTCTGTGAATTTGGATCTTCAGCATGGGCGTGTACACTTTTTGTGTGTTAAGTGTGTGTCAGTTGGGTGTGGATGTGAGGGCACATATATACGTGTGTCTGTGTGAGTCTGACTGACTAGTGTCAGTTTTTCTCTGCCCAGTCTGCCTTATCCCCTATTCAAATTAATCACCTACATCGTGGTGTCTTTTTCATCCCGGTCCGCCTTTACTTTTTACCTTTTATTTCCCTTCCTAGACATTATTTTGAGGATTCCAAGCGTTGAGTGAGTGCCAGGCCTGCGACCCACATGACAGCCTTTTTCCTTGGGCAGTACTTTTAATGGGTCATTGTAAAAAGTAGATCAATAAATAATGTGGAGCCCATTGGGACGCTCAGGTAGGGTAGCCAATCTCTTTAGGAGTGATGGAAAGTGGGAAAGGGTATCTGTCGACCAAATGAGCAAGGCATCTTCCTTTATTAGGCCCTGCACTTTGCTCTGTAGTTTGTCCATCCAGGAACAGAGGCCTTTATTGTCATGAAATAAAGTACACTTGCATTCTCATACACATTGCAGTGGGACAGAGTGACCCCTTGTGGCTCACAACAGCCTTGCTGTAACAGTTAAGATATCTCACTTATGGCATTGTCTTTGATTATATCAGAAGTATCTTTAATTTTATTTATTTGTGAGATCTCTGGAAGCCAGAGCACATACATAATTTGCTACACATAACATTGCTGCACCACAAAATAAAAAGTATGGTTTTGTTTCAGCTTTCAACATTGATTATTGATACATGGAACAGCGTGCTGTTGAATTCTTATTACTTGGGGTTTGTACCCCAAGTCTGTGCGTAAGACTGAAACTGATAGAGATTAACAATATATATATATATTGAGGTTTCTTTACTACAGCATCTCATGCTGAAATCACACAAATTCAACTCATGTTCGCTGAAAAACAATGATATAAGGGAGACAACATGTCTTAAGGTACCACACTTTGATTAGTGCTTGTAGTCGCGGCCTTGAGAGGTCTTTCAAGCTCCATTTTGAACCTCCTAATGTTGAACTGTCTTAGCAAGAACCATTTGGTTCCAGTTAGAAGCCATTACAGTTTCATAAGAGTTATTCTTGTGAACTGAATTTCCAACAATGACTCCTGGTCTTAAGCATGGTACTGCTCATAATCTACGGAATGCACTTTCTAAAATGTCCCTTTCTCCTGCCCTGTTTATTACACTTAGGAGGACATGAGGTCTTGGCCCACACCTCCGGAGTACCAGGCATGAAGAAATTGTTGCTGTCCCTGTCTGAAGTCCTCCTGTTTGTCTTGCAGATCAAGACGATATCTGACCAAACCCCCCCCTACCCCCCCCCCTCGGGTTTTCCTTGTCCTTGTCTATTTCAGTCTTCTGAGTGAGTTTTTCCTAGCCACTGAAGTTCAACAATGTTGTTGTTTGCTCCTTGAGGTTTCAGGCCGGGTGTTTTGATTTTGTGACAACTGCTGTTGTAAAAAGGACTTTATAAATAAATATGATTGATTTACATAGTCCATGTATTTGGACAGTGGCAAAAGTTTCATTGTTTCCATTCCGTACTACACATTTTCATCCATATTGAACAAACCATTTAGAAATAACAGCACATTTAGGGGTACAAAAAGTATTTGGACAGTTGGCTTCACAGCTGTCACTTATTAGGCAGATTTGTTTCTGTGCATCTCTTCATGTCTACTCTTGACTTGGCTTTGAATTTGGAGTGGGATACTGGTGTCGGTCAACACAATAATGAAAGAAGTGTCAATGCAAGTCTAGCAACAATTAGGCAAGCCAAATTAACTGTTTAATATATCAGTGGTTTTCTGGATTAGATCAGCCATGAGCAAGCAGACATAATCTGTAATCCATCTAGATAATAACAATTTCAACTCCACTTATATTATTTTATTTGTTCACTCCCACTTCACACAGACACACCTGCAATCAAACCAAAAACTATTACACCCTCTGTGAACCAGAACCCACAACTCGGGACAAATATATAAGCCTGCGAATATATAAAAACAGAATTTTTTTGGAGTGAGTAAGATGAATGTCAACAGATGAATGTGAACAGCCAACTCAGGAAGTAAAAAAAAAAAATATTAGCCAGTTCGCATACATGGTACATTTTATAAGGTTTTTGTGGAGTGGAGTGGAGCCAGCAAAGAAGAGCGAATGTCTCTTAGTGAGTGAGTGACTGAGTGAATGAGTAAGTGACTGAGTGAGTGATTGACTACCCCTAGTTAAATAGCGTAAGAGAAGCGAACTTGGTAACAGTAGGTCCCGCGTTCATATATCTCGTCACAGCCAAAACACATTGTGCATTATGATTTGTTCCAGATAGACAAAAACTTTGCTGGCTACCATCAGTAGCTACATTATAGTAAGCCTAAAATAAAACTGTTTACGGTTATACAGTCTTGCGGCTATCTCTGGTGTTTATCTGTGCATGCTTTTCGGGGTAATATGTGCCTCCAACTATATACTTTTTTCTTCTGCAATGCTCTCTTCTTTAGATATCTTATTCCTCCTTGTCCCTCTGATGTTATCTTTCCTTTCTAAAACGGATTAGAAACAAACAATGACTCTAGATGTACAATTTTGATAGACAATGCACATTCACTCACATAATGTAACCTATAATTTAAATAATAAGTAAAATCTGCTAAAGGCACATTGTAAGCCTTACATAGCTCACTTTGCATTTCCTTATCTAATAGCCCTACTGTAACGAATTCCAGTCCTTGTTTTGTCGTCTGCCCTAGACCCTACGTTTGTGGTTATGTGCACCTGGAATCATGTTTTCGTTCATTCTCATTTTCACTTGTGTCTTATGTGTGTATATTAGGGCGGTCCTTAGTGGCATGGTATAAAAATAATATTAAAAAAGGTTTGTGGAGATTGTACAGATTGCTACCGGACATACATTTATATCAGAATACTTTCTGCCTTATATACATATAAGGCAGAAAGTACAGAAATACTGTGTTTTCAATGCAAAAAGTACAACATATTTTTTTGGGGGTATTTAAGCTATTTATCTCAAATACAAAATCACAAAAAGGTCCGGGTCAACACGAAAATGTTTAGGTCCTAGTTACAGTTGGATTGATTCATGTTTGCCCATAGGCTTAAAATATGCATTTCATTATAGAACACAAAAACAAGTTATAAATAGCAGGATAGCAGGAAAAAGATCTGGCTCCAGATATAATAAATAAATACAGTATAAGTACATAATTCAAATTATTTCCAGATTTTTCCAGTACTAAAGTTTTGTGCTCGGTTTTATGATTTTTATTCAAACATTTGTCATTTGTCAAGCAGACATTTTAAAATGTTGCATAGACTCACAATTTATGGATCAACCAATATGCGCTTCACTTCTCAGGGACTCCACATCTGGTTAATAGAAACCAGTTATGTTCAGGGAACACTGGATATGTTCAGCCACATTTTGCAGAACACATCTCAAGACTGATGGTTTCATACACTTGTAATGTTATCTTACAGGTTCCTTAAAGAAATCTTTCAAGGTCAAGATGTAGAAAATTCTGCTTCATGTATGTTAGATTCTGTCCAAGTTTGATCCATGAACAAAATAAATGCAACCAGAAGTCAGGGGAGAGACATCTTTATTCAGCATGAGTCTATGGTGTTTTCCTTCCATTTCTCATTTCTCTCTCTCCAAAATTACAGAGGCAACACTGTTTTTATGCCAGAATACATAGGAGGTGACCAGTGGTCATTACCAACCATTACACATTCCAATACCCTCCAATAAGAAAGGTTTATCCTACAACAGACCCTTGTATGATATGTTCCAACCTATGGTCAATGGACCTATCCATATAGCCTATGTCAGTCACATGGGCAACTCCTAGCAGGAGGAATGGACAGAATGTATGGACAGGATGTGTGGGGCCCATCAGTAACAGGCAACACGTCCTGTCTATGGTCCTTCTTTCAGAGTTAGTCAGCACATTTGTGTTGTGTTAAGTTTCTCATGCCAATTTCCCATCATGTAGCACAGTTTTTTACCAACACAATATTGAGGCAAAACAGCTAATTTGAGGCAGCTCCTGCCATTGGCAATTATGACTAATCTTTAAGAATCAGCTCCTACTAAAATGTCCGGCCCTGCTTTTGAGATTGAGATGATTCCCCATGTCTGTTGAGGAAGACCAAATAAACAAAACCATTATGACTCAATATACAAAGCTATATAAACTTAATATATTGAGTTTGCTAGCCGGCTTCATAGTGGGCAAGTCAGCTAGGTACCCAAAAGCATAATTGCTAGCTAGCCATTAATGTTACTATGTGTAACTTCACTTATCGTCGCAGAAGCCCAGACATTACGTCTGAAAATGTTGATACATTTGTTTTCTTCGTAAATATGTAAATGTCAAGCCGTGGTTTTAAGGCTTTCGCAGAGGGTTCCTAGTCCACTCCAGCTTCTGCCAGGATAGAACTTGGATAGAACTTGAAAGTAGTGATGGAAAGTTCAGCTCTTTTTAGTGACTCGGATCTTTGAGTCATTCAGGAAAGAGTTTTAATCTTTCGAGTCCTTTTGTTCATTTGAGTCAGCTGTTGAACGGAGCACTAAGCTGGAGGACAGTGTATTTCATAGTTGGGGTGGAACTCCACTGACGGCCGTTCAAATGGTAGAAACAATCGTTCATTGGTGAACAATAAAACTAAACAAGTCAGGCATTCACGTGTCTTTTACTCACACAAATGCTCAGTGTATAATTTGATGTGGTTCTCAAGACAATAAAGTTCTACACATTAATTATTGTACCATGCATCCAATTATCAGTTACAAATATGTCTTTATAATGCTGCCAGCTTGATCCCTTTTGTGAACGTAAAACTAACAGTGGTTGGAAGGAAAGAAGGCTACTGAGCTGGAAGCCAGCAAATTCAGTGGTTGGGGAACTCCACTGCCAGCCATTCAAATGAATGAAACAATTTAATTATAAAAATGTCAGTCTTTTCTGCTTAACCAATTATGTATGATTTTGTCTGTGTTTATCATTACAATAAAAAATCAACTGTTACATTATCCCAAAATGTTTTAGACCTACCAATTATCTGTACAAACCTGTCTTTATTCCTGATCAATTTTTCTTAGTGAATGTAAAACTAACAGCGTATTCTGTGGTTTGGTAGAACTATACTGCCAGTCGTTCAAAGGAACGAAACAACCATTTAATTGAATGATTAAACTGAACTAGTCAGTCGTTCACAAGTCTTTTTTACTTTGACAAAGCCTCTGTGTGTAATTTGATGTGGTTATCGTGACAAAAATAGTCTTATTCACATTCAAAATTGTACAATTCTGTGGCAAATGTATTAAACAAAGAAACAATAGGGGCCGAATCGGTGACGTCACACGATTCAGCCAATGTTATGGAGAGAACAAAGGAATTGCGAGTCCCAAGTCGCTAAAAAGATTTGTTAAAAAAAAACTAAATGTTCGCAAACTGCACATCACTAATTGAAAATCAGTGCCATCTATTGCACAGGCTGGAGCCGATTCAGACTCATTCACGGACACATCAAGGTTCTCAATGGCATTAGGTAGCAATAAATCCCACTCCTAACGTGTGCTACGTAAAGCCGGTTTCTGGATAAAATCTCATCGCACACAGATTTGCGTCTGCTTACCAGCTACAATGTTGGCCTTTTTTGTTGGAGCTAGTAGTCTATACCAGCTAACGTACAGTATTTTAAACAACGCCAGTTGCCAGATAATTCCTACTCGCAGGCAGATGTGCATCGTTATATGTTGTGCAGCTCTGCCCTCTATAGGGGCTTTAGCTCCTAGTGGTTTATCCTTGCTGCTTTAGCGGGCGTACTGAAAACTCATTATGCAATATGCGACAGCCAATCAGGGCACACCTGCCCCTATATAGGACCTGTGAGCCCATATAATGCCCTCCATTTTTATATCAGCTTTGCTATGTTACTGATTACTTATTTCTCTTCTGCCTGAGAATTTTTGCCGTTGTTATTCTTTAGTTCAACGTCTCGTTATGAAGAAATGTTTTGCCACCGCATGACGTTGTGCCGACACAGGTTGTGTTTCCTGCCTGGGACCAGCTCACGCTCGTGAGGGTCTCACCGACCCCCCGGCTTGCACCTCCTGTGCTGCTTTGTCCCTCTCTACACATGTTGAGAGGGCAAACTTTTTAGACGAAGAAGTGGACCTCTCTGCCGTGCTGGACTCCAGCGGGGATGACGATGAGATGTCCGAGAACGAGGATGATGCTCCTACACAGCACCCCACTCCCCTGACTCAGAAGGACTCGCTCTTGCTTCTCCCTCTCTCCCGAGAGAACTGGAAGACGACCTCTCCTCTGCCGCTTCCCTCCGCCCACCCCCTCTCTGTGTGGAGTTTGTGGGCATGATCGAGAGGGTGGCTCTACAAATTCAGCTGCCCCTGCCTTCTCTGCCGATGCCGAAGGAACTTTCTGACTCCTGGGCTGAACGCGTCAAGCCGTGGTTTTAAGGCTTTCGCAGAGGGTTCCTAGTCCACTCCAGCTTCTGCCAGAGCTCCGGTGAAGTCCTATGCTACCTTCACCAGAGTCAACCGTAGGCAGACTCCCATCAGCTCAGCTGTCCCTCCTCTAGAGCCCGAGTTGGCCGCACATTTCCTGCCTTCCTTAGGCTGGTCAGGGAAGAAGCCCACCTTGCCATCTACCAAGGACCGCTACGCGGGGCAGCTATGGGACAAGACTTACATCCTAGAATCACAGGCCCTGGCCACGGTGAACAACATTGCCCTCGGCGGCCTCCCATATTTTAGACCATTCACCTACCCCGTCGTCATGTGACGTCGGGGAGGTAGCAAGTTATCTTAAGGGTATCCCCTGGCGGTCTGCGCTGGATGATCAGTGGCTACTTCCGTGGTCGGACATCGTCACCATGGCTGTCTCTGTCTTCTCTGTGCAATTCTGATCGCGCACCCCTCCTCAACACACCGTTGTCCCAGGAGGTCCACACTGCCATTGCTTCTTTTAAGAAGACGGACAAGGGACGGAAGGAGCGGTCTCGTCACCTCCTCCTGGCTGGCCATGCTGCTCATTCGGCCTCACGACCCTCTTCTAATCGCTTGGGTTCCTCCGCTAAAAGACACCAGCGCCGCCAAGCCTCTGCTGCCGCTTCTTCTGCTACCCTGGATCCACCTACTCCAGCTGCCGTGGCTCCTCCTCCCGTGCGACGCAGACAACCAGCCCCCAGACTGGATACTCCGTGGCCGTCTAAGAAGCCCAGGTCATCCTGACTAGGTGTGGAGCAGGCTTTGAGTAGTGACGTCGCCCTCACAGCCCCTGCGTGGTACGGGCCGAGTATGACGGTGTCACAGATTCGGCCATACAAACTTTTTCTTTCAATAAAAACGGTGCTTTGGTGTAAGTTGTGCTTTTGTGCAAGCTCAGGCGGTGTCTGAGTCTGTTAAACCACTTGTACATTTTGCATGCCCTAGTTTGACTCCATCGGTGACTATTAAAGACTCAGCGAGTGCTCTCTCTGTCTCTATGTCTCCCCCATTGGATATGAGCAGTGGCTTCTCCCTCACTTTTGCCTTGCAGCCTGCAGGTTTTCTAATGTTTTCGCTTGTGCACGCTATATTCCCTTCCCTCTTCAGTGTACCTTGTAAGAGCTATGTTAGCAAGGTTCAGGGTAGTGAGTTTTCTCAGGGAGTTATAGGTATAACTACTGTCTCCTCTCTACCCGCCACCTCCCATAGACTTAAGTGCCGGCTAGCGGGTTCAGAGACATCTCTCATTCCACTGCCGGCCAGTCCCGAATGTATTCACTCTAGGAGTTCAACCCGGCCTTCAGCAAAATGTTTGCATATGCAAATGCCAGGCTCCTCTCTTTCCTGCCTTTTGCAGGCTACCGAGTGTCCTGAATTTTCAGGCATCAGGAAGTTTTTACAGTTTGCCTTTCAGGGCGGTCTACAAGAATATGAGGATCCCATTTGGCTACGCTCTGGCTCCGCGCACCTTCTCCAAATGCTTGGAGACGGCGCTAGAGCCCCTACACAGGGAGGGCATCAGGATCAGGCAGTCGGAGGCCCTTGCCACATCAACCTGCTGGAACAAGACACGGTCTTACTGGTGCAGACACACTTCTCGAACCTGGTCAGAGGCCGGGATGTCTTGATTCACTCAGACAATCGGGCCACAGTCTCTTACATCAATCACTGAGGGTAATTCCCTACCAGCAACTCACATTCCGGGCCGTCTGAATGTGGGCGCTGACCAGATGTCTCGAGGTGGCCTTCATCACGAGTGGCGCCTCCACCTGGACATGGTCTCCCTCATCTGGCAGAGGTTTGGGGAGGCCCAGGTGGACTTATTTGCGTCCAGACAGAATGCACACTGCCGTCTTTTTCACCATCCAGGGATCTAGGGCAGCATCTACGTCCAAAATGTATTCCACTCACTGGAATATTTTTGCGACATGGTGCGTGCAGAGGTTGTCTGACCCTTCATGTTGCCCTGTGGAGGAGATCCTGTCATTTCTACAGTATCTCTTTGATATGGATAGGTCGCCCTCGACTATCCGTGGATACGCGTCAGCCATGCGTGCCATGAGGGTTTTGCTGGAAACACTGTTTTCAGCCACCCTCTCCTCCACCGTTTCGTTTTGGGTACGCACCGTCTGCGCCCGGTGGCCAGGTGGGGTGCTCCACTGTAATAACGTAATAACAGACAAAAGAATAAAGTATGTAAAAATTATTCTTGAATTATGTTAGTTAAATAAATACAATTGAGCAAATCACGGTATGGAATTAATTACTATGTTAGCTAAAGAAGACAGATGAAGTAAAACAGAAGAAAAATAGGTGGTATTATATGTTAGCCTATATAGCATAGCTAACAAGTTATTGGGTTGAGTCCATGATATTTTAGACCAAGTTTGCTACATAAACATGCATGTGTATCAGCTAGGTATTATGTAACATCAGTTGATGTAAAAAGGTCTCTTTAAAATACATTAGAATTATTGACATTTGCATGTACGCGTTTACCTGTGCCATTTTAAGTAGCTGTAGCGGTTCAGCAGTAGGGCTGTCACAATATTGGATTTTCACTACACGATTATCGTGGCCAAAATAATTCACGGTAACGATATTATCGCGGTACCTATAGAAAATTGGAAAAAAGTATAATAATAATGCTTTCAGTCAAATTTATCTTTAACTTTGTTTATTGTGATTCTCCTTTTTGGCAAATTAATTACACTCAAAATATGAGTGTTGGGAGGTGGAGAGAGTCTGTAACGATAACTGTACAAATTAAAAGCATACAAAAAGAACCATTACACTTAATGGATAGTGAAAAGGCAACCAGACAAACTGATAAACAAAAGATCCACAAGGCCTAACATCTGCCATCAATACAATGTCAACTGAAACAAAATCATTTGCGAGGACTCCGGGGATCAGGAGAGTTTGTGAGACTACAGACTGACAACTAACTACTCTGATATATTGTGATTTAATGTCCACTGACCAGGTCCTTACAAAATGTTTTCCTCTTTCCATTTCTCACATTCTCTGTCTTTGGGAAATGTTTATGAAGGAAGATGAGCATGTTTAGTTTATCAGATTTCAAGCTGGAGCGAAACACTTTCTGAATGTTCTGTCTTTCTGATGCGACACTGATGGCAGGAATACAAAGGACCTTCCGTGCCAGTTTTGCCAACCTTGAAAACTCCTCCTCATTAGCTTTCCACCGCTGCAGTGGGTCTTTATCCACAGGAGTGACAGGCATGGATGTGTATGTAGAAACCTCTAGGACTGCTGTTTGTTTCACCATATCTGCTCCTGCTGATTGTTCCTTCTCCTGCTGTTTTCTCATTTTTCTCATTTTGAGAATACCAGGCAAGCTCTTTGAGGCCTCAGGGTTGGAGACACTGTTCCCCACCTCTTCACATTCTCCTCTGGCAGAAGACTCCTGTGAGAGAGAACAAGAGCTACCTTCCCTGGCAGAAAACTCCTATGTGACCTGCTGCTCTAGCTGGATTGCAGGGATTGAGTCAGCCTCTTCCATGAAGTTTAACTTGAACCGCGGGTCCAGTACACAGGCCATGTTCATTGCTATAGATGATGAACCCAGAGGAAAATTGCATTATTACAGGAGCTCATAAAACACAAAATCAAACGGCAAGCTCCAGAGTAGTAATAAAATAAGAATGAAAAACAAAACTAATATGGATATCCAGGATACACAAGTTAAGTCAGAGGATTTCAGCCTACTCACCTGTAGCCATATCCAAGTCTTCATACTGTCGTCATCCTCTTCTGCCTGGATGGATTCAGTCAGATGCTGTAGGACAGGTCTGGGGAGGAGATTGTGATACAGGTCTCTGCAGCTAGGGAATCAGTAAAGGTTCTGAGTGGCTTCAGCACCTTGCATGTGCCCTCAAGACTAGAGATGTATGACCCCGTCAGCACAAGGTGCCTGGTACTTCTGTCACCCATGAGAGTAGTTGCCACTGCAGTATGCTGTTCAAATTTAAACCTGCCTTCTAGTGTTGTGCTGGTGGCTGGCACACATGCAGGTATTCGCCTGAGGATTCGATACAAGACTAATTTCCTAAATTCAATCTGAGTGATACATTGGAACTTGTGGTAAAATATGGTCTTGTGATTTCATTATAAAGGGTTAAAATATTGTGTTTCTTTCTCCTTGTATGGAGTAGAATAAAAACCTCATGGCAATAGTCTTTCACATAAAAAATCCACACTGTTTTCCATGAAGACTGGATTCACATCCAATATAGTCATAGCCTGCAACAGAGAGTAAAATAGCCAAAGCCAGTAAAATTAGACGTCCTACTTTAAATGTTGAATTGGGTTTAGTTAAATATTGTAGTTTCACTTTGTTTGTATTTATAATGATAACTGGGATAATACTTGTGTTTTAAGACCAATGCCTGATAATCGTTATTGGAGTTTAAATTCTGAAATGGTAACTTGTCTGAAGCACAAATAGGGTGTTGTTGTAACATTGTTTAGAGATCTAGATTGAGTGTCCTTGGGATTACTCTCTATTGTACCTTGATTTTAGTGTCATCATGCATCTGTTTTCAGTTAACTTGGCCTTTCTTGAGTTTTTTTTCTCCCTGCTGTTAATGTGTTGATAAGATAAGCAATATTTTTTTTTACAGACAGCAAAGCTATTAGATGAGTAGGGCAATAACTCCGAACCTGATAACGGCTAAGTTGGAAGCATGACGTCACTTACTAGAGAGAGTCTGAAGTAGGGATGCTACGGATCAAAAAACTCACGGTTCGGATCGTTTCTCGGATCAGAGTCACGGATCGGATAATTTTTCGGATCAGCAAAAAAAAAATATATATATATAAAATCAACTTAAAGGCATAATATCTTCTTTTTAACAACAGTTGGCAGCTTTAGCATTTCTAGCTTTGTCTTAAGCACTTGAGCAGCTGTTGTACTTCAGTGGAAGTAGGAAACCACCTTCCTGACCCTCCCAAGGAGGCGGTCCATCCTATTGACTGAGATTCCCTTCTGTGATGCCAAATTCACTACATGTGCAAATCACCCTATCTGTGGGCCCAGTCCTGCCTCATTCACTGCATTTATTAGATTTTTGGCATTATCAGTTGTGACTGGGATATTACTAGTACTGGGCCTCTTTACCTTCCATTCCTCCACTGCTTGTGTCAGTACCTGCGCAAGATGAATGCTTGTGTGACTCTCGTCTGATGGTGCAACAAGGGGCTGCTTAAATGCCGCGGTGAGCAGCTTTCGTTTTCACTCCTGTCAGTGAAACACTGCTTCAAATCACTTCAAATGCGTGGCCATGCTTGATGTGTTTCCACTGTCATATGGCAGTGCCTACACACCGTCACGGTTTTATCCACTAACCTCTTTCCTTCATCATTATATTTGACAGGGAAGTCAAAATACTCCCATACCGGGGATTTAAAGCTCCTCCG
The DNA here is from genome assembly GCF_011004845.1 of Esox lucius. Lineage (NCBI taxonomy): Eukaryota > Metazoa > Chordata > Actinopteri > Esociformes > Esocidae > Esox > Esox lucius. The sequence goes on along the minus strand of NC_047573.1, from coordinate 36,696,584 downwards.
TTCCTCCGCTCATCATGACCACGCTGTGTGTGGACTGAACATGCGCACAACTTTTTTTTCCTCCAGAAATCAATCCGCGGATCACGTGTGTGCCGAACTGAAGATATTGATCCAAACGGATCACGGATCAATGACGATCCGTTGCACCAGTAGTCTGAAGACCATGTCACGTTTTTGTATGAAAACTTTCATGAACATTTTAAACAATCCATTTGGCCTTTATGGCCTACCACCAGTGGGTAAAGTCCTGGGCTTTAGGAACGGGGGCAGACCCCCTGGGATGTCCTCTATCAACCTTTCCCATTTAATTAATAATGAATTTGAGTGTTCTGATTGTTCTAACCTGTGGTAATTTACCCAACATGAGTATATTCATACTTGTCGTGGGGGTTGAAACCAGAAGTCATCCCCCATTGTTAAGGATTAGTACGCTCTTGGTGTTGATGCGTGACATATGCTGACCGCCACTATTTGGTGTACCATAGACATGCATCAACGTTGGAAAAGTTCCCTAAACTTCAGGAGGTTAATTGAGTCATGATGTTTGTGTTGTTACAATGTAGTTTGGCCGTTGCCTGTGGGAAATGCAAATTTTGATATGCTAATTTGGGAGTTGTTTCACTGGGCCATCTGAGTTGTTTGCGTTGGTGAGTCCACTGATTCTCGTCCTTCCTTGAGCTGGCATGTTGTTGAGATCCTTAAAGTCTGTCCTCATAGGCTGGTGGTGTTGATCTGGTCAGTATTGACTGTCCTGGATCCAGGTGTCCTTTCCTTGAGATGTAGATCTGTCATGTCATCCATTCAGGCCAACTGCACCGGCCTGTAGTCAGACAGTGGTTGCTTCCTTTGCAGGAACCTGGATCAGTTATCTTTTCCGCTGTTTTCCTGGTCAGCAGGACTTGGTTGGGGCCTCTCTGCCTTAACGTTGATGCTGTAGAAACTTTGACAGGATTACAGTCTCATCTTCTGTAGTGAGCCTCTCTGTGCCCCAAGTCCATTGCTGTTGGGCACAAGGCTCAAGGTTCAATTCCAAGTTGTGTTGTTCTATCTCACCGTTGATTGGACATGTGTTCCAGCGTTAACAAGGAGGTCAGGACTTCTGCCTTATCCCCAGCAAAATGTCCATTTATGCCATGAATCTGGTTCTGGAACTCAGAAGGGGCCAAAGGGAAAGGTTGCAGGAGGTTTCACTTCACATGATAGTTCCCAATTCGTGTCCATGCATTGAGCTAGAGGTCTGCCACACAGTCCTTACAGGAGAAAGGTTTACCTATTCTCCTGGTCCCTAATATAAAGGCAACTGCAATACTAAAAATAACACCCAACTAATAATGGAATGGTGGGATTTAATGTCAGAAAGAAATACCGGAGTTGTGTAAAATTATCACAAATTATTTACAATTTTTTCAAACAATGATACATAAAAAATAAAATGTGAACAAACAAAAATGTGTTTTGTGGTGTCATTAACTAAGATTTTTAAAATGTCTTTCTATATTGTTTATGGATAAATTAAGGTAATGAATTACTATAACCATGATCAAATTAATACATAGCAATTATTGTTTCTCTAATGGAAGATCTTTTGGTGACATATCGGTAGTTTTTAACAAAGCACTATTCCACAGAAAAATTAACTGGCCGAAATAGAAAATACCAAAATTTGCCAAAAAATGTATAATAATGAACAAATAGCAAATAAATTTAGTAGGGTTGCACCGGTGAATTGCTAAGATCCCTACTAAAAAAAATAAGAAAAAAATAAGAAATGAAAGTCCAACTCCTCTCTGCTCTCTGATCTTTCCATGTCCTGACGACTGGCTTCTGGCTGGGGCAGTGGAGGATGTTGGAGTCTCCGCTGTGTTGCGTGGTCCTCTCCATTCCTCCAACGTTCCTAGTTGTTATATGTGAAAACTGCAGTTCTTTAAAGCCTTATTGATGTTATTGCTTCCCTCTTGTGGTGTTGTCAGACATTCTGGTGTCCCACATTTGATGTGTGTGTCCACTACTGTCTGTCCTGTACCTCTCTATGACCCCAAAGTCCCAAAGTCAATTGTCCCTGTTCCTATGAGTCAGTCCAGATGTTTACCTCTTCTTCCTAGAGTTCAGTTTCTGGCTGATGTCTATGTCCCAGCTTTGGACTCTCTGTTGTATGTGGCAAGAGTCGGTCACCCACCTCTCCTTTGCTGTGGTGAATCTGGAACCATCAGTGTCCAGTACTCTAACTCTGAACCAAAGGCAGTCTCTTATAGGTCTTGGCTTGGTTTGGCCCTGGAATGATCTGCACCACAGGTGTGAGGTACCCCTTCATTGGACAAGATGTATCAGTGATTCAGGACTCTTACATTGTGAGAAACAAAAATGGAATTAGAATCCCAACTACAGCAGAGAGTTGTGTATTAGTTAACTCCATTAAACCCCAATCTTGTTTCAATTGTTTCTTAATCAAACATACATTTTTCTCTCCCCCTTTTTACTTTGAGAGGAAAATAAAAAAATAAAAAAATTGAAATTTAATTATCCCTTAGGTCATTTAACTGTAGATGTGTAAAGCTTACTCCATTAAAACAAATTAATATCATGACTCAAACGTGACTTCTATAAGGCTCGTAACCAAATAAAATAAAACCCTTTCTGAACCAGACTGGGTCATTTATAATAAATAATATAATAAATAAAAGACAAAACAACATTCTCCTGACTAGCTTACCAATTAAAATAATAGAAACTGCTAAATGAGTCACCTTATCATGCTTTACACATTATCCTATCATGAGGGGAGGAATACATTTTTAATAAAACTGCAAGATCTAAGTTTGTTTTATGTCATATCCCCAAATAATCAAACCTAAAAGCATTTGTGAGGACGTTGGGTTTAACATTGGGTCTGCATGTCTAGATTTGTAAACACATACAGAAAACCCTTCCTGATTAGTTTAAACCTATGTTTGTAAGCATTTTAATCATAGAATAAGTAAAAAAAAAAAACATCCAGGTTACTGTCAATATAGCCTACCATAACCATGTTTAATTATTCATTAGTTTTTCTTATATAGGTCGTGGAGAATATTTAGCCTAAATTGGGAACAACCATTTTACAAATGTCATCATGAATGTAGCACATATTTTCTTTCACTATTTTTATCATTGATGTCATTAACTTGTAAATCACTAAACATACAGAACAAATAGCACAAATAAGCATGTTTGCAGTTAGTTGTTAGTTTTGTTAAGCAGGCAGTTTGCAACATTTGGACATAACACAAACATTTAACAAATGTATGCACACAAACAAAATATTTAACATTGGCCAGTTGATTCTAACTTAAAGCAATTCTAGGTCGTGTTTCATAATTTAGATGAGCTCATAATTTAGAAATTGCCAGTCAATTTGTGTACACGGAGTTCTCCAATTGGAATGGGAAAGCAACCCCAGATTACCATCATCTCAAATAGTGCACCATTTCCTTCAGACTAAAATCTTAATTCATAACTGTCACACATTTAGGTATTAGCACAGTTAACTATTAACTATTTTGTGGCTTCTGCCTTTAATCTATTTGAATATTGTATAGTACCAGAATGGGAATTACCCATAACCAATGCAGCTCTATTAATAAACATAACCCAGTCCTATTTTGGCTACACCTCAACAGAAAATGGAATTACATTGTATAGATATATTCAGTTCATTTGTATTGCCTATATTAGTGCCTAGTGCTTGGCACAGACCTTCAGTAAAACAAAAAAATCATATATGAAGAATTTCTGGTACACCAAACCTTGGCATGATCTCTCACATTAAACATTTCAAAACAGTCTTTGCATCATTGTTTCGTGTTGCAAAAGCTTCCACCCAACTTGGAAATATGGCTATTATTACCTACCAAGCAAAAGCGTTTGTCTCCAGTCCTCTGTCATTTCAATAAAATCTATTCGTAAATGGGAGTGTTTTACCTTGTTTTACAGGGCCTGTTTTCTGTATATTGCATACCTTAGAATGGGCATTCCCTTCAGATTTTTGACATGCTTTTCGAAGTCCTGGAGCAAACCAAAGTCTGCCTATATTAGCTATAATTCCCCCTTTTCCCATGTGGCACACTCTATGAGCCACACGGAAAGACTGGGCAGAAGTGTGACTGGTGCAACAGGTTTACCGGACATATGTCTAAAGATCCCGTCGGTACCAGCTGCACAGCCGGCTGTCACCCAGGTTTGTTTGTCAGCCTTGGCGACAGAGGTCTGCAGGTGATGGATATGGTCAACAGTGTAACCTGGACACATTGACATGTTTAGTAGCAGAATGAGTTCCAGCAGCAATAAGAGGCATCTGAGCAGCCTCCTACACCGCTTTGTCTGCCATGGAGTTACCTACAGACACCCTGTTGTTACCACTTGTATGCGCGGGGCATTTGATAATAGCAAGATGTAAGCTTCTAGCAAGTAATAGCTTCTATTAAGTCTCTGTAGAGTCATACGTGTACCAGGAGAGTTAAATGTATAGACCTGGTACCACTTCTACCTTGTTAAATTTTGTTTTGTTCAATTAAATGGCTTAGACAAGAGAGATAGTGACAAAGACTATACAAGCTTGGACTAGTCGTGATAAATAGTAAAAATAACTTTTTCCTAAAACACCCCAAAAAGAAGCGTTATCCTTCGTTTCTCATAAAATTACAAAAAATGTAAGTGATCTGTGTCTGAGTGAAAATCACCAGCACATGTGGCGTATGTATGGCAGTTGCCACTCCGGTGTTTATTTGATATAAAGCATACCCAATACAGAACACTATTATAGTCAGTCGTTTATGCTGAACCTCCTTCAAATAGCCACCAGGTGGCGCCAAAGAAGATTAGAGAGCCATGACGTAATTGATATGTCCGGCTATACCATTACAGGCCCAAATGGTTTATATTTATAAAATGGGATTTGTAACATACACCTTTTGCTATAATTTTCATCAGAACACAGATCTTAACATACAAGAGAACACAAGTGTGGTGGTGTGATAATAGGGAATGCAACCCAATTACCCGTTTTATTGAGCTCGCATTCTCATTCACACACACATCCAGTCCCCAACCGGGTGCACACAAAACGTTGGCTCACTCGCTCACACACAAACACTCATTCAAGGTCAACCATTCATACTCCTGTTAACAGTGAAGAGATTTTAGCCCCCTCACCTAACATTCTTGGGTATCCTCAACATAGGGTTTCTTGGATATTCTAATTTGAATTATTTAATTTACCCTTCCATTTAGGACCAGCCTTGGCTTGGCACATAAGGGTTCGTCAACCACTGCTATTGCAACCCACCAAGAGGAGTAATGTGACCCAAAACGGTTTGCGTCACACACCTATCTTATCGCCTGCAAGGGGACTCTAACCACCTCAGCAGCAGTTGATAACCGTTCAGCTCCCTCACGTATAAGTTCTTGGGAGTCTCAAATGAGTTATTCCCTCACAAACAACAGATTTTGGGAACCTCGTATTGCCTATACTATTTTATGTTTAGGAGTTCTCTTAATGATCATGCTTTGTTATCAAATATTCAGTTACAGTCCAATTAATAAAAGAAAATATATTTAACTTCTTATCGAAGGATTTTCTATATTTTTCTTTTATTACAGTACAGCATTATGACAATGAAACAACAATAAAACATGTACCATAAATAATCAAATGTTATTTTACATGTAATAAATCGGACTTTGTCACTCCCCGTTCCGGTGCAAACAATTCAACTCTCAAAACATGAATATGAATATGATATGAACTCATTGCAAATTTTCTCATTTCGCAATGAGTTCATATCATATTTCGCTTGCCTATTTATGATGCGCACAGTTCAGTCAGCTGGAGAAAAAGCAGACACCGTTGTCGTGAAGATATTGAAGTCCCACCTGCGTCGCCAAATTGTGGAAGATGGAACATTTACTCGATTTATCAAAATAAAACCTTATCTGTCGTTCATATAACAGTTGACTATTTAAAGTTTAATTACGTGGATCCACGGGAACAATCGTCACAACATTGAAAGAGAATCAGTTCAGAGACCAGCAGAGTAACGTTATGACAGATGTTTCAAGTTTCAAACGTATATTCTCTTCCAACAGTACAGATGACGGAATGGGCATTTGCAGAATGTACATACAAGGAATTGTAGCCACTATGAGGTAATCTAAAATGCAAGGTTACACAAATAGCTTCAGGAGACACAGAAAATCATAGAATGTCGGTTTTCCTTCTGCCTGCATCTTTGCTCTTAAGAGTTTGGGAAATGTCTCTTGCATTTACTTTTCCTTTTGCCTGCATCTTTGCTCTTGAAAACACCTTCAATCCCCGGTGAACCTTTATCTTTGATACTTGTGTTGTAATACTCTCTTTATATATTACATTCATTTGTTACATTAATTAATATACTAATTGGAATGAATTTAAAATGGGTTCTTTCAGCATCCTGTATGGTAGATGCTGTAATGAACGGGAAAAAGGAGAGAAGGAAATGCTGGTTCCAATAGCAGAGCAGACGGTTTATTAGGTAGACAAACTCCCAGTGGGGCAAGGCGAAGGACAGTCGTACAGGCTAGGGTCAGAATCACAAGACACAAACAAATGCAGAATCACAAGGCTGGAGACGGAGTCGGGGAGCAAAGCAGGCGATGGTCAAAAACACTGGAATTGATTCAAGAGTAGCACTAGGCCATAGCGAAAACAGAAGGCTCAGTAATGAATGACGGTATGACAAACAATACCTCACAAACTGAACTGAACTAAATAGGGGCATAAACCAGATACAGGTGGGGACACAGGTGCTCAGAATGAGGGAGATTGGGATCTGCTGACTGGGGTGCGTTCATGAGCCGTGTAGCGTGGTGTGCGTTTTTACAGCTGATTCTGCTTGCCTGGACCAGATGAGATCATCTTTGATGAACAGACCGAGGAAGTTGTACACTCTCTTTACTTCAGCTCCATCAAAGAGTATGGGGGCGAGATCCCCCTCTGCTACTTTGTGAAGTCCACGATTATCTCCTTAGTCTTGCAACCGTTAAGAGAGGTTGTTGTCCTGGTACTAGATAACATTAACGTTATGTTATCTAGCACTTAAATTAACATTTTCTGGTAAATTACAAATTCCTAGATAATGCGTATTAAGACGACTTCAGGTTCTATTTCTTGTTTCTGTAGACCTAAATTAGAACCTCTCTGAAAAGGTTCAGGTGACTGCCTGCAGAAATGTCCTGCCTCCATGGGATCTAAACTTTCTCGAGGACATTTATGATAAAGGCAGTGCCAAGCAAAAAAAATGTGATTTCTCTTTCTAATAACAGTACAGTCAGTAGGCTACATGTAGCCTACAATATTTAACAGTCCCATCAGCCTACCAAATGTTAACTAATGGCTCTACGTCACAGGTGTCAAACCGGTTCCACGGAGGGCCGAGTGTCTGCAGGTTTTCGCTCTCACCTTGTACCTGATTGATTAATTAGTTCACTAATTGGTTAATTTCTACCCCCACCTGGTTGTTCAGGTCTGACCTGGGAACCAATTTAAAGGAAAACCCAAAGACCTGCAGACACTCGGCCCTCCGTGGAACCGGTTTGACACCCCTGCTCTACATAGTCAGTTGAACAAAATAATTCCACAAACAATTTTACTTAAAGTTAATAAATACTATACCTCAGGCCAGGTAGAGTATGGACTATCAAAAGTATCTCGGGCTGAACAATACTTCAGTTTCAAATATAGGATGGACTAAAATTAGGAGATCTGATAATGACTGCTGATTAATCAAAGAACAGTTCACTCCGTATACACAGACCTCAGCAGCCCAAGAACACAAACCTTCTTTGGTGGAATTCTAAGGTGGTTGGCATCCAACAAGTATTTCATACTCCGAAGGAGCGATGTGGGGCCGTCTTCCTGTGGGCTCACCACCCACAGGAGGGACCATAAGGGGCCGGTGCGGAGAGGATCGGGCGGCAGTCGAAGGCGGGGGCCTAGACAACCTGACCCCTGGACACGGAAACTAACTCTAGGGACGTGGAACGTCACCTCGCTGGCGGGGAAGTAGCCTGAGATCGTGCGTGAGGTTGAGAGCTTCCGACTAGAGGTAGTCGGGATCACCTCTACGCATGGCTTGGGCTCTGGAACCACACTCCTTGAGAGAGGATGGACTCTTCACCACTCTGGAGTTGCCCATGGTGAGAGGCGGCGGGCTGGTGTGGGTTTGCTTATAGCTTCCCAGCTCTGCCGCCATGTGTTGGAGTTTACCCCGGTGAACAAGAGGGTAATTTCCCTGCGCCTACGTGTCGGGGATAGGTCTCTCACTGTCCGGCGCCTCAAGAGAGGGAAACAGTGCCCTACCAACGCTGTTTACAGTAGAGGTGGGCAGCTGTTGACCTCAACTGGGGATGTCATCGGGCGGTGGAAGGAGTACTTTGAGGATCTCGTCAATCCCGCCATCACGTCTTCCATTGAGGAAGCAGAGGATGAGGGCTCAGAGGTGGACTCGTCCATCACGCGGGCTGAAGTCACAGAGGTAGTCAAGAAACTCCTCGGTGGCAAGGCACTGGGGGTGGATGAGATCAGCCCTGGGTACCTCAAGTCTCTGGATATTGTGGGGCTGTTTTGGTTGACACGCCTGTGTAACATCGCATGGCGGTCAGGGACAGTGCCTCTGGGATGGCAGACCGGGGGGGTGGTCCCTCTTTTTAAGAAGGGGGACCGGAGGGTGTGTTCCAACTATAGGGGGATCACACTTCTCAGCCTCTCCGGGAAAGTCTATGCCAGGGTTCTGGAGAGGAGTATACGGCCGATAGTAGTACCTCGGATTCAGGAGGAACAGTGTGGTTTTCGTCCGGGCCGTGGAGAAGGCATTTGGAGAAGGCATTCGACTGTTTCCCTCGCGGCATCCTGTGGAGGGTGCTTCGGGAATATGGGGTCCTGGGTCCTTTGCTAAGGGCTGTCAGGTCCCTGTACGACCGAAGCAGGAGCTTGGTCCACATTGCCGGCAATAAGTCAGACTTGTTCCCAGTGCATGTTGGACTCCGGCAGGGCTGCCCTTTGTCGTCGGTTCTGTTTTATGGACAGAATTTCTAGGCGCAGCCAGGGGCCGGAGGGTGTCAGGTTTGGGGACCACACGATTTCGTCTCTGCTCCTTGCGGATGATGTTGTCGTGTTGGCCCCTTCAAACCAGGACCTTCAGCATGCACTGGGATGGTTTGCAGCCGAGTGTGAAGCAGTGGGGATGAGAATCAGTACCTCCAAATCCGAGGCCATGGTCCTCAATCGGAAAAGGGTGGATTGCCCACTTCAGGTTGGTGGAGAGTGCCTGCCTCAAGTGGAGGAGTTTAAGTATCTAGGGGTCTTGTTCACGAGTGAGGGAAGGATGGATCGGGAAATTGACAGACGGATCGGTGCAGCTTCTGCAGTAATGCGGTCGATGAGACAAAAATAGAGCTTTTTGGTCTAAACTCCACTCGCCGTGTTTGGAGGAAGAAGAAGGGTGAGTACAACCCCAAGAACACCATCCCAACCGTGAAGTATGGAAGTGGAAACATAATTCTTTGGGGATGCTTTTCTGCGAAAGGGACAGGACGACTGCACCGTATTGAGGGGAGGATGGATGAGGCCATGTATCGCGAGATCTTGGCCAAAAACCTCCTTCCCTCAGTAAGAGCATTGAAGATGGGTCGTGGCTGGGTCTTCCAGCATGACAACGACCCGAAACACACAGCGAGGGCAACTAAGGAGTGGCTCCGTAAGAAGAATCTCAAGGTCCTGGAGTGGCCTAACCAGTCTCCAGACCTGAACCCAATAGAAAATCTTTGGAGGGAGCTGTATGGAGGTCTGTATGGAGGAGTGGGCCAAAATCCATGCTGCAGTGTGTGCAAACCTGGTCAAGAACTACAGGAAACGTATGATCTCTAATTGCAAACAAAGGTTTCTGTACAATTAGTTAATTACTTAAAAATAATACAATGTGATTTTCTGGATATTTGTTTTAGATTCCGTCACTCACAGTTGAGTACCTATGATAAAAATTACAGACTTCTACATGCTTTGTAAGTGGGAAAACTTGCAAAATCGGCAGTGTATCAAATATTTGTTCACCCCACTGTATCTCTGTACGAAGGACACTAGGTAGGAAATGTGAGGCCCCATTACTGATGGGTCCCAAAAACCCAGTCCATACCACCTGCTAGGGACGGTGTATGTGACTGTCATAGGACTCTCTGAATAGACCCTTGGGTCATTGGTTGGAATACGCCATACAAGGGTATTTTGTAGGATAAACTATTTCTTATAATAGTCTGTATAATGGTTGGCTATGAACACTGACCACCTCCTGTGTGTCCTGGTATAAAAGACTGTGTATACGTTGTAATCATTTGGAGAGAGAAAAATAACTATGGAAGGTTATCATCGTAAACCTCATGCTAAATAAAGGCTCTCCCCTGATTTCCGGTTGCATTCATTTTGTTCATGGATCACAAATGGGCAGAATCTAACACCTCCAATACTATCTTAAGAAGCTTTCATATTTGCATCATGTCTCTACTGTTAATTCAGTAAGCCTGGGCTTGTTTGATCTGTAACTAATGATAGATATTGGGTATGAAAAGTAGCTGAATTACACAATGTATGAGAGTATTAATGATCTCTGTACGAAGGACACTAGGTAGGAAATGGGATGCCCCATTTCTGATGGTTTCCACACATCCTGTCCATACCTCCTGATAGGAGTTTTCCATCTGACTGTCACAGACTCTGAATAGACCCATGGACCGTAGGTTGGCACATACCATTGTGAGGAAACCTGTCTTTACCTGATGATATGCATGTATTTTAGTTCTATTCTGTTGTTAGAGGAGTGGTTCGTTATCTTGTGCTATATGAGGTACCGTATCACAAGCAGTTGGTATCTACTACTGAGGGGCCCCACACAACCTGATAAGCTGTGGAGCCAAGAAACTTAAGAGGGGACACTATTAGGCCATGTAAGGTTAGGATATAGAATACACGTATGTGATTGGAAGACAGACAGATATTGGAGGGGATGTGCTGGGGCATAAAATACTGTGTTCACTTTGTAATCATTAGAGAGATAGAAATGAGAAATGGAAGGTCAACATCATGCTGAATAAAGCTGGCTCTCCCCTGATTTCTGGTTGCATTTATTTTGTTCATGGATCAAACTTGGACAGAATCTAACACTAACACTAAAAAGGGCCCAAATCAAAAAAGACATAGCAAGAGGCTTGCTTTGGATTTGTGTATCTTTTTTTCTTACTCTGTGAAATTGGTTCAAATTAAGATCTGGCATCTCGAAGCACTGTGTAACAGAAAGTGCTAACATTTGATATCAAATGTTGAAATTGAGAAGTGTTATTGTTTTCGGAAAAATATATGCCCATTTTTTATTTGATGCCAGCAACACATTTAAAAAAAATTGTGACAGGGGCATGTTTACCACTGTGTTGCATCTCTTCTTTTAAAAACACCCTGTAAGTTTTGGGGAACTGAGGAGAACCACTGCTGTAGTTCTGAAAGTGAAATGTAACGTTGCAAGTTCTTTTCACCAATAGAGGGTAGCATCACTCTATATTTTACTAATGCATTTAATATGTTAGTTTGGGAAGAGCTGAATTTCAAACTTCTTGTATCCTATGTTCTTCTTCACAAAACCCATTAGATTAGAATGATAGAGGTCCTTCCCCTGTGACCTTCACCTCCAATAGGTTTTTAGAAACAGACAATGAGAGAGAATGAAAGGAGTATGTAAATGAGGTTTTCCCTTAGATGCAGTTCTGCCATCACTACATATTTGAGAGGGAGTTGGGTTTTAGGATCTGTTCTGCCATATTAACATATATAAAGTTTAATAGCATGTTCCAGTCTTATAATTAAATATGCTTTATGGCGTTGGAATTTCAGCTGGAATCTCATCCTTTTCGTCAACATTTCTGGGAACCACATTTTGGGGGGCAGGTCAGAGGGCAAATTATTTTCTAGTTGAAATGTATGACCTGAATACAACTGGTTTAAGGTGACCTTGCAGCATTTTCAACAGGTTTTGAACAACATGTCTGTGTGCAGTTTGCCTTAGGAATTGCACAGCTTGAATTTATGTCCACTCCCTCTGATGTCTCTCAGTTCACCTTGCGTCTGAGTCAAGGAGCTGGGATGAGGACGTTTTTGAAATATGTGATGTAATTTTCATAGGGAGTGCCAGGTTAGATTTCCTGGCCTATCAAGGAAAATAATCGATCTGCTCTGGCTCAGAGCAAATGAAGCATAAGAGAAGCTAGCAAAAGTGTCAACAGTGGTTGCATCTCACTTTGATGTTCATAGGTGGATGCATAGCTCTGAATAATGGCTGTGTTGCTAACAGTATGTGTTGTTATGAAATTATGTACATTTTGTACCTTCACTAAGAATAATCTTAATTATTTTAAAGTTGTACAAAACGTGATATCTTAAAGCCTGTAATAATATTAATATTACTACATTATTTTCAAACAGCATTTTGGTCTATGCCACTGCCTCCAGTGCACTGCACTACTGCTGCAGCATAGGTTAGCATCTGGCCCACTACTCTTTCAGCAATAACCCCACCCTCTATCTTGTCCCACTGTCTTGTCAAATACAAAATACATGAATTGAATTCCAAAAGAATTTGCATAGTGAATTCTTTTGACTGGGGTTAGAATGCAGATTCAGCTTCAATTTCAGGGTATTTTCATTCATATCTGTTTTGTACAGTAAAATGCGAAAGAGTACAGCCCCTGAAATGTTTTCTAACATGTTTGTATGGATATGCAATCTTTACTTCAATACTACTGACAGATAAAGATAAACTAAATTAACTAATTACACTGAAAGTTCATAAAACAACATCTGTTACAGCTATTAAATATGTAGCCCCCTCTTTTTCAAAGGACCAAAAGTAATTGGACTACTGACTCAAAAGCTGTTTCATGGACAGGTGTGGGCTTTTCCTTTATTTCTTCATCAATTAAGCAGGTATAAAGTCTGGAGTTGATTCCAGGTATGGCATTCACATTTGGAATCGGTTGCTGTGAACCCACAACATGCGGTCAAAGGAGCTCTGAATGCAAGTGAAACAAGTCATCCATCAGAGAGATATCAGGAACATTACGAGTGGCCAAATCAACAGTTTCGATATATTCTGAGAAAAAAATAATACACTGGTGAGCTCTGCAACACAAAAAGGCCTGGACATCCATGGAAGATAACAGTGGTGGATGATAGTAGGATCCTTTCCATGATAAAAAAAAAACCTTCACAACATCCAGCCAAGTGAAGAACACTCTCCAAGAGGTAGGCATTTCATTATCCAAGTCTACCATAAAGAGAATACTTCATGAAAGCAAATACAAAGGGTTCACAACAAGGTGCAAACCATTCATAAGCCTCAAGAATAGAAAGGCCAAATTAGACTTTGACAAAAAACATCTAAAAAAGCCAGCCCGGTTCTGGAACAGCATTCATTGGATAGATTAAACTAAGATCAAACTGTTCCAGAATGATGGGAAGAAACAAATGTATAGAGAAGGCTTGGAACGGCTCACGAGCTGAAGCATACCACATCATCTGTAAAACATGGTGGAGGCAGTGTGATGGCATGGGCATACATGGCTTTCAATGTCACTGGGTCATTAGTGTTTATTGATGATGTGACAGAAGACAGAAGCAACCGGATGAATTCTGAAGTGTATAGGGATATATTATCAGCCGAATTCAACGAAGTTGATTGGACGGCACTTCACTTTACAGATGGACAATGATCCAAAATATACAGCAAAAGCAAAACAGTTTGGCTACGGACACATGGGTACAAATTGTCTGCCATTATATACACCTGGGTGTAAATAGATACATGGGCTATTTCCACCCCGGGTGCAAATATCATTGTTGGCATTGATGTCTACGGACACCTGGGTGCAAATAGCAACTGACTATTTTTGTTCAACCCCTTGAATTAAAGCTGAAAGTCTGCACTTCAATTGCATCTCTGTTGTTTCATTTCAAATCCATTATAATGGCGAACAGAGCCAAAATTATGAAAATTGTGTCAGTGTCCAAATATTTCTGGACCTAACTGTATATACATTTTTGCCACTGTTACAGTGGAAAGTCAACTCAAGGCTTTACAGGAGTTCATTCATATTATCTCATGTAGAGGAGCATTCTGGATCACATCTGTTGGGCCTCTCCCAACAAAGAGATAAATCAATTTCTTAATGCATGCTGTCTTCCTCACAGTAAATTGGCATTGTGGATGGGTTTTCTGCATGATTTATACCTTGTTGGATGGTTTTGTAATACCCAACTAATATAATCCTTTGGATGCTCACAATTGATTTTGCAGTCACGCTCGCAATTGATCCACTTACATCCACTCTAACTGATAAAAGGAGGTCTCTTTTATCAGTTAGATTGTTTTCCTTAACAGTCAATTTTCCTATTTAGATCTCTGTGGTTGCTGCCAATATATTATCACATAGAAGTAATCATACTTAACGAACATGTTTCACAAGACACTTGTTTATTTGAAGGGATTAATTCAGAAATGCTATGCATTTTACATTATTTAAGATAATCACAAAAACTCTAGTTGTTGCAAAAGGTGTTCTCATACTTGCAGCACTGTATATATGGGGTATGCAAAAATAATAGTAGTAAAGAATACAGACACAGATATTGATGAAAGTTTAACGTGTTCAAGTGACTTAAGTCACTTACCATTTGTTCTAAGCCTAATGGTTTGGAAACATCACAGCAAAAAAATATATAAACTTTACTGTATATGAATGTAGTTATTTTTTTACCACCCCAATAACGGACCATTTTTTACATTAAGAACAACTGTATTTTAAATGAACATCGATTGTTATTAATTTGTTAAATAAACCATTGCACACACATTAGACTGCACTGAGAGGCCTGACGAGCTATGAGTTTGCCGTGTTTTATATGCTCCTGTCACCCTGGTCACCCTTAATCTGGGGTATATAGTACCTACAGAACACGTTAAACGTTCATCAATATCTTTGTCTGTGACCATGGCAACAGTGACGTCGATGCAACCTGTGAATAACAGTTTATTATTCTGTTTAAATGTACACATTTAGCCTACCTTAAACAAATATCACGCCCTGATATGTTTCACTTGTTGTCTTGTCCCCGCCCCTCACCAGGTGTTCCCGGTTCCCCATTAGCCCTGTGTACTTAGGCCCTGTTCTCTGTTCTGGCAGTTGCCATATCGTCTTGTCTTGTGTAGTCGTTTCCAGCATTCTATGTATTCTATTACCCACTCTGCCTGTCATTCTCTTCCCCGGTTGCGACCCTTGCCTGTTTTTCCAGATTACGAGCCTGCCTGCCCTCCCCTGTACCTTCAACCACCCAAAAACGAACACTGCCTGTTCTCCTCTGCGAGCCTGCCTGCTTCTCCTGTACCTTCGAACATCTGACCACCCGATCTGCCTGTCCCCCACTGCGAGCCTGTGTGCCTCTCTGAACTGCAGCACATCTGACGATCGGTAACCGACCCCTGCTTGGATCACCTATTGGTTCAATAAACACTTTGACTCGCTTCCTCTGCCTCTGTGTCCACTTTTGGGTCCCCGCTTGCTCGCCGTTGTGTCAACAATTCTTAAACCTCTCTCCACAGGTTGCATTGGGAAAGCAGTGCATGGAAAGGCTATGATTTTCTCTTTATAATGGTGTGATTCATGGCAAATCGAGTGCGAGAATTCAATGCCCAGATAAAGCCCCGCCTCCAGACCAATAGAGGCTCAAAACTTGTGGTTTGGCATTGTCTTGCTGAAATAAGCAAGGCCTACCATGAAAACGATGTTGTCTGGATGTCAGCATATGTTGCTCCAAAACCTGTATATATTTTTCAGCATTAATGGTGCCTTCACAGATGTGCAAGTCACTAATGCCACATGCACTAATGCACCCCCATACCATTACAGATGTTGGATTTTGAACTGTGCATTGATAACAAGCTGACAGAAATGGCGTCCTATCGCAACATTTTTGTTTGGCTTTTTTACAAAGTTCCATTTTCAGATCTTTATAATGGTATATAATACAATTCTGTTTGATAAAGTTATGGGAAAGATATGCAACTTTAAATGTTGATTATCTGCTCTACTTAGTTCAGAGAAAAAAGGCTGGAAAGATTTTCACACTTACCAGAGAGCTGGTCTGTGTTTAAGCCCTTTCAGCATAGTTCACACCCTCTTAGGCCTTAACCACACCCAGGTATTTCAGCATTCCAATGAGGACAATTTGGCCTTATGCTAAACAAACTGGTCATCCAAATTCATGAATGTCGCGGTAGCTTAGACTTTTTTTAACTGTACACTGGAAAAACAGTCAGCGGAATGAGCTGAATTCAAACTGGCACTAGCAAACTATTTTCCAGTGAGCATGAACTTTAACCTCAAAAAGCTATTTGCAGATAGGTTGCTTTTCCTAGCTTGCCCATTTTCATCTATGGACAGAATAATATTTTTAATTGTGAAAAATTCTGTGGACATAAAAAAGGTACAAGGGACGTGGAAGAGGAGACTTGAGGTTTCACCCGTTGCCATATCTTTAAGGACTGTTCACAGTTCCATTTCTCAACCACATCACCAGGATGACATATTGCCTCCAGATCCCAAGATCCTCCAGATCCCAATCAAAACGAACGCAGCTCGTTCAAGAGTTTGTGATAACTTTCTAACGTTCTTTGATCCTAGCATGCCTTCTGTGTTTACGATTTAGCTTATCTGAGTAAGTACCTTCGTCTGAGCCTTCTTGACATACACCCTTGTATTTTGGATTTTGCATGCTAGATTACATAGTAATGTATTTTATTGCTATACTTGCTATATCTATAATATTTAATACTTAAATTCATATTGTTCATATTCCCCATTCTACTCTTTTCAAAATTGCTGCTAGTATACAGTTATGTACACTCACCTAAAGGATTATTAGGAACACCATACTAATACTGTGTTTGACCCCCTTTCGCCTTCAGAACTGCCTTAATTCTACGTGGCATTGATTCAACAAGGTGCTGAAAGCATTCTTTAGAAATGTTGGCCCATATTGATAGGATAGCATCTTGCAGTTGATGGAGATTTGTGGGATGCAAATCCAGGGCATGAAGCTCCCGTTCCACCACATCCCAAATATGCTCTATTGGGTTGAGATCTGGTGACTGTGGGGGCCATTTCAGTACAGTGAACTCATTGTCATGTTCAAGAAACCAATTTGAAATTATTCGAGCTTTGTGACATGGTGCATTATTCTGCTGGAAGTAGCCATCAGAGGATGGGTACATGGTGGTCATAAAGGGATGGACATGGTCAGAAACAATGCTCAGGTAGGCCGTGGCATTTAAACAATGCCCAATTGGCACTAAGGGGCCTAAAGTGTGCCAAGAAAACATCCCCCACACCATTACACCACCAACACCAGCCTGCTCAGTGGTAACAAGGCATGATGGATCCATGTTCTCATTCTGTTTACATCAAATTCTGACTCTACCATCTGAATGTCTCAACAGAAATCGAGACTCATCAGACCAGGCAACATTCTTCCAGTCTTCAACTGTCAAATTTTGGTGAGCTTGTGCAAATTGTAGCCTCTTTTTCCTATTTGTAGATGAGTGGTACCCGGTGGGGTCTTCTGCTATTGTAGCCCATCCGCCTCAAGGTTGTGCATGTTGTGGCTTCACAAATGCTTGGCTGCATACCTCGGTTGTAACGAGTGGTTATTTCAGTCAAAGTTGCTCTTCTATCAGCTTGAATCAGTCGGCCCATTCTCCTCTGACCTCTAGCATCAACAAGGCATTTTCGCCCACAGGACTGCCGCATACTGGATGTTTTTCCTTTTTCACACCATTCTTTGTAAACCCTAGAAATGGTTGTGCGTGAAAATCCCAGTAACTGAGCAGATTGTGAAATAATCAGACTGGCCCGTCTGGCACCAACAACCATGCCACACTCAAAATTGCTTAAATCAGCTTTCTTTCCCATTCTGACATTCAGTTTGGAGTTCAGGAGATTGTCTTGACCAGGACCACACCCCTAAATGCATTGAAGCAACTGCCATGTGATTGGTTGATTAGATAATTGCATTAATGAGAAATTGAACAGGTGTTCATAATAATCTTTTAGGTGAGTGTATATTATTGCTATATTTTAGCTTTATATACATTCACCTAAAGGATTATTAGGAACACCTGTTCAATTTCTCATTAATGCAATTATCTAATCAACCAACAAAAATCCAGAAAATCACATTGTATGATCTTTACATAATTAATTTGCATTCATTTGATCACCTACCAACCATTAAGAATTCCGGCTCTCACAGACCCTCCTGTTCTTCACTCATTACCTGTATTAACTGCACCTGTTTGAACTCGTTACCTGTATAAAAGACATCAGTCCACACACTCAATCAAACAGACTCCAACCTCTCCACAATGGCCAAGACCAGAATAAGGACATCAGAGATAAAATTGTAGACCTGCACAAGGTTGGGATGGGCTACAGGACAATAAGCAAGCAGCTTGGTGAGAAGGCAACAACTGTTGGTGCAATTATTAGAAAATGGAAGAAGTTCAAGATGACGGTCAATCTCCCTCGGTCTGGGGCTCCATGCAAGATCTCACCTTGTGGGGCATCAATAATCATGAGGAAGTTGAGGGATCAGCCCAGAACTACACGGCAGGACCTGGTCATTGACCTGAAGAGAGCTGGGACAACAGTCTCAAAGAAAACCATTAGTAACACACTACGCCATCATGGATTAAAATCCTGCAGTGCACGCAAGGTCCCCCTGCTCAAGCCAGCACATGTCCAGGCCCATCTGAAGTTTGGATACTCCAGGGGAGGAATAGGAGAAGGTCATGTGGTCTGATGAGAAAAAAATAGAGCTTTTTGGTCTAAACTCCACCCACCATGTTTGGAGGAAGAAGAAGGATGAGTACAACCCCAAGAACACCATCCCAACAGTGAAGCATGGAGGTGGAAACATCATTCTTTGGGGATGCTTTTCTGCAAAGGGGACAGGACGACTGCACCGTATTGAGGGGAGGATGGATGGGGCCACGTATCGCAAGTTCTTGGCCAACAACCTCCTTCACTCAGTAAGAGCATTGAAGATGGATCGTGGCTGGGTCTTCCAGCATGACAATGACCCGAAACACACAGCCAGGGCAACTAAGGAGTGGCTCCGTAAGAAGCATCTCAAGGTCTCCAGACCTGAACCCAATAGAAAATCTTTGGAGGGAGCTGAAAGTCCGTATTGCCCAGCGACAGCCCCGAAACCTGAAGGATCTGTTGAAAGTCTGTATGGAGGAGTGTGCCAAAATCCATGCTGCAGTGTATCAAGAACTACAGGAAACATATGATCTTTGTAATTGCAAACAAAGGTTTCTGTACCAAATATTAAGTTCTGCTTTTCTAATGTATCAAATACTTATGTCATGCAATAAAATGCAAATTAATTACTTACAAATCATACAATGTGATTTTGTGGATTTTTGTTTGAGATTCCGTCACTCACAGCTGAAGAATACCTATGATAAGAATGATAGACTATAACATGCTTTGTGGGAAAACCTGCAAAATCAGCAATGTATCAAATACTTGTTCTCCCCACTGTAAGACATTGCTAGCTCTATTCACAATCACACAGTTCATATAACAGTAGCAACCAAGAAGCTATTGCTGCAAATTAGCCCCTATTTTATTGTATTAAACAAAAGTAACACATAAGGCTGATAGACATCTAACTAGACATTTGTACCATGCTTCATAATGTTTTACAATACAACATTAAATGAGTGCATGCATTCAAAATAATAATATTATGTTAATCATATTATGTTGGTCTAATGAACACCGGGACCAGGTACTGCAGGCGACCATTCCGGTGGCGGGAATCCAGGATCTCACGCACGGCATACTCGGGCTCTCCATCGATGTCCATCGGTGCAATAGCAGGATGTTGAGCAACCGGCGGATATAGGGGACTGTAATGTACCGGCTTGAGGAGGGACACGTGAAAGGTGGAGGAGATCCTGTACTGACGGGGCATTTGGAGACGATAGGTAACAGGGTTAATGCGGTGCGTAATTTTGAAGGGCCGATGTATCTGGGGGTGAGCTTATGGCAGGGGAGTTGTAAACGGATGTCCCGGGTTGACAGCCAAACCTGTTGGCCCGGATGATACATGGGAGACAGGCACCGACGACGATCCGTGTGGGTTTTCTGTGTGCTGGACGCCTGCTGGAGGTGACTATGCGCTGTTTCCCCAAACGCGCCCGGCGTCGGAACCAGTCGTCCACTGTGGGAACCGGACCTGGTTTTGTATCCCATGGGGAGGGAGGAGTGAATGAGGGACTTCTGTGCGTATTCTACCCAAGGTAAATACCGGCTACAGTTGTGTAGCTGTTTTTGGCACTGCTGCCGTAGGTACTTCCCGATGTCCAGATTCTGTCTCTCTGGCTGTTGGATTCCGGATGGTAGCTGGAGGACAGGCTGATGGACACCCCCAGTTGGTTGCAGAAGGCCTGCCATACATGGGAGATGAACTGAGGTCCTCTGTCGGACACAATGTCCTCAGGTATCCCGAACTGCCGGAACACCTGCCGGGAACAACTCTGGCAGTTCGGTTAGTCAGGGGAATCAGACGACACATCTTAGAGAACCGGTCCACTACAGTTAAGATCACAGTGTATCCGTTTGAGTCCGGTAGGTCTGTCACAAAGTCTATGGCGATGTGAGACCAGGGGCGGTGTGGCGTAGGCACAGGCAACAGCAGCCCCTCGGGCAGGTGACAGGGGCTCTTCGACTGGGCGCAAACAAGGCAAGACAGCACGTAGTCGCGCACATCGTCGGACAGGGAAGCCCTCCAGTACCGGTTACTGAGCAGCTTCGTGGTGCAGGTGATTCCCTGATGCCCGGACCCCAAAGAGGTGTGGCACCACTGCTGCAACAGTTGGGGCCGAACGGCTGCCGGGACGTAGGTCTTTTCCGGAGGGCAGGTAGGAGGAGCAAGGTCAGACAGCAGGGACTCCTGTATGGTGTCCTGGATGTCTCACCTTATAGGCCCTACGTGGCAGGTGGAGGGCAGAATTGTCTCTTGCGTCAGAGTGCTGATCGGCTGCTCGAACACAAGTGACAGGGAGTCCGCCTTGGCGTTCTTCTTTCCTGGCACATAGGACACTGAGAAGCGAAAGTGGTTAAAAAAGAGAGACCACCGAGCTTGACGGGAATTCATATGCTTGGTTGTTTGTAGGTACTCCAGGTTATGGTGATCCATAAGCACCAAGAACGGGTGTAGGGCTCCCTCCAACCAGTGTCTCCACTCTTCCAGTGCCAGATTTATGGTGAGGAGCTTGCGGTTCCCAACGTGGTAATTCCTCTTGGTGGATGGGAGCCTCTTCGAATAAAAGGCCCAGGGGTGTAACTTGGGTGGTGTGCCTACACGCTGCGACTGCCCCTACTCCTGTTTCCGAGGCATCCACCTCTACTACAAACGGCAGCATGGGATCGGGCAAGCGGAGAATCCGCACGGTGGTGAAAAGGTCCTTCAACTTTTCAAATGCTGATGTGGTGGGTTCGGACCAGCGCAGTGTTCGAGTCTTCTGACCAGTCAGGGCGGATAATGGAGTGGTGCTGAAATTCTGGATGAAACGCCGGTAGTAATTGACAAAGTCCAAGAAACACTGCATCTCCTTGATGGTTTAAGGCTGAGGCCACTGATGTACCGCGAAAACCTAGCTCTCGTCCATCCGGACGCCATCTGGCGACAGCACCGGTCCCCAGAAGGCTACGGTGTAGATGTGGAACATGCTTTTTTCCAGCTTAACGTACAGGTGGTGCTGCTCCAGCCGCTGTAAGACCTGTTGGACATGGCCGATGTGCTCCGGCAGAGCCTCGCAATAGACGGGATGTCATCGATGTACACTATTACAAACTGATCAATCATATCCCTGAAGATGTCGTTCATAAAAGCCTGGAAGACGGCAGGGGTGTTGGTGAGTCCGAAAGTCATACTCAGAAGCCTTCTCTTCGCTGAAGACCTGCCTATATTGGTGGTAGACAGACGGGAGCTCCTGGGTGGGTGCTGACGTGGAACCTTCCACCGAGGTGGCCCTGCAGGGCACACTCAGTCATCGGGACAGACAGGGCGTTCTCCAGGCTGTCAATTCTCCATTACTCCAGAAGATGTCTGGGTCGTGTAAGCAGAGCCAGGGGTGTACCAGCACCACTGGCTCATGGGGAGAGGACACCACCAGCAGCTGAATGAGCTCGGAGTGCAGAGCGCCTACTTGCATGTTTAGCTGTTCAGTCGTATGGCGGATGTAGCCGGACCTGAGAGGTTCCCCGACCAGGAACTTAACTCACAACGGCGGGTCTAGTGGGTACAGTTTAATCCCCAATTGCTCTGCCATTCCCAGGTCCATGAAGCTTCCTGCGGCTCCCGAGTCGACTAAACCTTCCAGGCAGACTGGAACAAGGAGGCCTGATTGAGCAATGGCAGACCATGTGTCCCCTCTCAGCACAGTACAGGCAAAGACCTCCCATACGGCGACAGCGGTGCTTGGCGGCGGATAAACGGGAACGACCCAACTGCATAGGTTACGACTCCGCTGGGGCAGCTGGGGGCGCCAAAACAAAGAGTGAGGAAGGAGCCATTCGAGGTCGTGGGACGGCTATTCTCCTCCGGTCCGAAATTAGGTTATCTATGGCGATGTACACGTTGATGTACTCGTTGAGGGAGGTTAGATCACCCCTACAGGCCAGCTCGACCTGTAGCTCCCGGTTCAGCCCCCTCCGGTACACCGTGAGAAGCGCAGCCTCAATCCACCCACATCACGCAGCCAAGGTGTGGAACTCCAGGGCGTATGCAGCGGTGGTGCGCGTCTCCTGATCTCGCACGGTTGGTCCCAGACGTTGCATCCAGAGACAGGGTGGTCAAACACTTCCCTGAACAAAACTAGGAACTGAGCCTCTAAGCCCAGTTCGGGGCCTGTTGGTGGACCATAAAGCTGTGGCCCAGTCCAGGACTTTGTCAGTCAGCAGGGAGATGACGAAATACACCTTGTTCTTGTCGTAGGTGAAATGGCTCGGGTGATGAGCGACGTACAGCGAGCACTGCATAAGAAACCCCTTGCACTTTCTAGGAGAACCATCGTACTTATTCAGCAGGGAAACGAAAGGAGGGGAAGCGGAGGCAGTAACCACACCGGAGTCAAAAACAGGCTGGGAAAACAGGCTGGGAGTCAAAAACAAGGAAAAGCGCTATACGACGGCTTGGCAGGTCCACTACAAACAATACCTCACACTTGAGTGGAGGTGGAGAACAGGCTAAAATAGAGAGAGGCAACAGGTGTTCAGTATTCCGGTGATTGCTGGATTGCTGGGTGCGATCAGGTACACCGGGATGTGAACGTGTAGCGGTGGCAGGCAAGGAGCACGAAAGGGAGGGGCTGGAGCAGGAACGACGCGAGGACCTCACAGTTGGAGGCTGTCTGTTTATTTTAATTGTTTTATTCATGGCAAATGAATAAAACTAAATGCCATTCCATTCAGCACTGGCGTAGTTAGACCTGCGTTTCTGGGCTTCAGCTATCCTATTTGGTCTAGTGACATGTTTTTGAAGGCCCAATTTATTTATTTTATTTATTTTATTTATTCTGAATTTGCATAATCACCAACAATATGTTGGTCTGTTTAACAGGCAATTGCTGGAGATCAGTCAAATATTTGCATGTTTATATATATATATATTTTTTTTTGTATAGTGTAGTGTGTTCTGGGGGAGGGCAGAATGTGGGACCCAGCAGCAGTCGCACCCAATGTGTGTCTTAGGGGGAAGTGGGTGCAAGTGAGAACACCTGTGAAAATTATCTCTCTCCCTATATCAGTGGTTCTCAACCCACTCCTTGGGGATCCTCAGACGCTCCACTGCTTAGTGGTAGCTCTGGACTAGCCAGGCAGATTCACTAATCAAGGGCTTGAGGATTAGCACATAAATTGAGGCAGGTGTGCTAGCTCAGGAGTGGTCCAAATACCCAGACTGGCTGGGAGTCCCCAAGGAGTGGGTTAGGAACCACAACCCTATATAGCCAATGTGGTCTCAAGGGACACTGTAGACTGTTTTTATGATTTCATATAATATGTACCTTTACGTTAGGTTACTTTACAATGCCCTACCAAAATGTATAATACATTACAAATTGGCTAAAACGCTATTAAAACCTATATAATACGATACAAACGGCAGACAAACGTATCATATTTTACGAATGGTACGAAAACGTATCATTCATTATGAATGTGCACCGGCAACATTCAGCTCAGAAGGCAGGCGCCCAACCCACTGCCCCACACAGGATTCATGGATTTCAAGGGACGAGTTATGGCCTTACCAAAGTCGCTACAATATGTAATAAATGCATTTTAACGTTACAGTTAGGTTAACGTTAGGTATCACAGCACTGGGATTAAGGTTACAGGTTAAAGTTAGATATCACAGCACTGGGGTTAAGGTTTGGGGTAAACAAAGGGTTAAGGTTAGGGTTAGAAAGAAAATCACTTGTAACATATTGACGTTATAATACCACCACTCGCCTCCTTTATCAGAAAGTCCCTATTTGGAGTAACGGGTAAGGACCTGGGTTTGAAATACACCCTCTCATATTTTAATCTACGCAGTCCCCTGAGTCCAGATTGATACAGCAGGTGCTCAGCGGAACTTGGGGAGAGAACTACTGGCAAGCAACAGTGACAGAGGCAGAGACCAGCATAGAGAGACATGGGGGAGATCCCACTAGCCTACAATTAAGCCCCATTCAGCTTTTTGTTCTGACTGTTCTGAGAAATCTGATGGATGTGTTTTTGGTTATGTTTTTTTTTTCTTACTGGTCTATTAGTGTGGACTATATACAGATTTTTTTATGAGTCATAAAGAATCTGCTTAAGTTATTTCAGAACATTTTGCTTCCTTTAACCTTTGCCCCCTGTGTGTATCAATATAATTTGTATATGAGATAAACCAACATAACATGTTTCTAAATTGGAAGGTGGTTCTATCAGTATATGGTAGTGATGCATGGGATGAATCATAACCTGCGGACCCTGCGGTTATATTCGCAGGGCAAGTGGCTTTTGGGCCATACCATATTGTTGCGATAAAGGGTGAATCTTGAATGACAATTGTCATTCAAGATTGCTGGTGAATCTTGAATGACAATGCTAGGCATAAAGTTTTTATTTCTAATGATATGTTACTTCTGAGTGAACTAGGCAAAACTATGCCTCTCGAAGTAGGCTACATTTTGGCTGCCAGCAAGTTTCTCACTTTCACTCAGTGTGAAGAACTTGATCTACAAACAACGCAACTTCCTCCCCAATAAATTCCCAAAACAAACAAACTTGGTTCTCTCTGTATCAATGAGTTATTCCAGGGCATGCTAGCCTCAAAAAGTAATTTGTAATTTTTTGATTTCTGTTGTTCTTTTAGCCAAGGTGGGCTGAATGGTAACAAATGTAAGTAGCTTTTTCTGAGTAAATACTTGTTGTTTATGCTATGAGCTAAGCCTTGACATGCCTGGTATTGTAATTTATTTCAGACAATGTTTACAAAGCGATTAAGATAATTTGACAAATGCAACACACTGATGCACATTTCTTGACATAGTCTGTTCTTCGTGGTGGGAGTGAGATCTGCTCCTCTGTAATGTAGAACTATGGGTTAATACAAGTGTTAACTCTATGTTATGTCAGCATTTTCTATGTTTGCCGGTGTAGGGTTAGGTGTGGACTTCAGAATGTAACTTTGTCCATACAATCGGTGTGGGTTGCGGATTGGTTATTAGGAATTGCAGGTGGATTTGCATGAAAAAACTGCTGACCTGCACCTCACTAGTGTAAAGTATTTATTACTATATGACTAATGACATGTTGCACCTTTACTTTGCAGAAGATCCATGATGAAGGACAGATGAGAAAAGCAGGGCAGTGGAGCACATGGAACAGTGCTGGCCAGAAGCAGCTAGTAAAGAAGATGATTCAGGTGACCCAGACAGAAAAAACAGTAGCTAATGTAGGGGTGCAGTGATGTGTGCTGATGTACCAGAGCTAAATGACTGTCCTAGTCTGTCCTTGGGTGTGAGACAGCGTTTTTTTAGGCATGCTATAATTATGTGATGTATAAGATCATACGAATGTGAGCTCTCCAATGTGCACTGAAAGACAGGTGATAATTTGCACTCATAAATGCTAGACGTTCCTGTGATCGCTGCCTGGAGTTGAAGAAGGGAGGACTCGGAGACAGAGTGGAAAGAAAAGCAATTCGGGAGCAGCAGTCAATGTCACGCGAGCGCTCTCTCCAATTTGCTCTAACTCTTTTCACTAATCCGCGTGTATTGTGCGCGTACTCTATCCACTCATCGGCGTGTCCCCTTTATCACTCATCGTTGCACATTTGGGAGTGTCACAGACGGACTAAACAAGGCTTCTCCATCCTCCAAATCCCCTTGGATGTTCAGAATGTGTGATACATTTCACCCAAAAGACGCTCAAAGGGGAGCACTTTGGATTTACCTGAGACATGGTTATTGATTCCTACTTTAATTGTTGAAAAAGGAACCCTCAACATTGTAGGTTTGATCCACCTGAAAGCGCAATGATTCTGGTAACTTTTTGCATTATGCTTTCTGTCCTGGGTAAGTAATACGCATGGGTTCGTATGGTGTATTATCTATCTGCAAATGCGTTATGGGTTTCTACTGAAATTAATTTCATGTAGGTTACATTACACGCAAAGCTTCATTTATGTAGGAAGCAGAAGTCTATGCATATTATGTGCGGTATACTTGCGTCCGCAAAGCCAAACCCACTTTCACATTTCCACACTAGTCTTCGATGTTGGCTATACATTCTCTATATAATATAATATGGTTATAATACGTTCCATCTAATGTTTAAAAAAATATATATTTGGACTAGACATTGCCTACAAAGTCTAAACGACCACATTGATAAAAGTAACATTTTAAGTAATTATTCGTGTCAAATGGGCTTGTATATTTGTTTATATGTAGCTACTTTTTACGACACTGGGTGATGAATACATTTTGTGTTCTTATTATTCCCAGATTCAGTATGCTCTTCAAAGGGTATTACGCTAGACTGCGTAAAGGCAAGCGAGCAGTGTTTGAAAGAGTATTCCTGCAGCACCAAGTACCGGACCATGAGACAATGTGTTGCGGGTAACCCGGGGAGGGAAAGTAACTTCAGCGCGGTCACAGGCAGTGAAGCGCAGGGCGAGTGCCGGAACGCAGTAGAAGCCATGAAGCAAAGTCCACTGTACAACTGCAGGTGTAGAAGGGGAATGAAAAAGGAGAAGAATTGTCTGCGCATCTTCTGGGGAATATTCCAGAGTTTACAGGGTATGAGTAATGATGCATTTTGGAGATAGCTCACATAAATGTACCTTGTCTGCATGATTATTTTTTTTAACATGAGTAATTAAATTTACATTGTGTTTGTGGTTAATCAAACATTAGTTTAAATTGGACATTGAGCTCAAATTCGTAATGATTATTATGGCAATAAAAAGCAAAAGATTTGGCTCTTTATAATATTTTCAGACATGATTTCCTCAAAGCTAATATGTTATTTCATTCCATTCCATTACATATTAGACATGACTACACTGTAAAAATAGAAAACACAAAGTTCCAAAAGTGTGCTTAGGTTGTCCCTGTAAGTATTATTGTGGTTCTAGGGAGAAAACGGGTTCTCTGTACCTGTATGGGGTTAGCCAAAGCACCCTGGTATCATCTGAGAATATCTGACTACATTAATCTGTAGTTTCAATTGTCTCCTCTCAGGCTCCTGGGTTATTCAAATAATAAGGATAAAGGTGAGGAAAGCAAATAAAATAATAACAAACAAACAGGTTTGAGCTGCAGTGAACTTAAAAAGTAGGCCTATGTGGAAAGTGGGATGTTACTCTTGGGTTGAGGTATTCATCCATAATGAACCATTTATACATTTCAAAATGTTTTGTACATGGTCCCCTATTTTGGGGTGCAAAAAGTATTGGGACAATAGATTTCACCGCAATTTGGTACTAGGCATCTGTATTTGTTTGCATCGTTATTGCATGCACAAGAGAGCTGTCAGAGTTTATTCTTGATTCAAGTTGATAACAAAGACAAGATAGATAAGGTGTGCCAAAACCAACTGTTTGCTGCAGGAAGGAGCACTCACGAGATCTAAAATGGCAAACAACCAATAGATTAAATAACACATCAACAATGGATGAACAAATAATGCTCACAATGATAAAGAAAAAGAAGGGAATTTCAAACAGGTCAGCAACACTCCCCAGGAAGTGGATCCATTCACAGAAGACTTCACGTGACAAACTATGGAAAAAAAGCAAGATAGCTTAAAAAAATACCTAGAAAACTGAGTGCTGGAAAAATGCCTAGTGTAGAAACACTGAAATATGATACCACCTCATCTGTGAAATATGGTGACTCAAGGTGTTATCTTTGGTCATGGCTGCCAGTGGAACTGGCTGTCTTGTCATCATTGATGATGTGACCATATCCCCAGGCTGTTGTGCACAGCGCAGATGAGCCTGGTACAGCTTCCATTTGATAGTGACCTAGTGGGAAGGACCTACTGTTTTGGTCATCATTTAATTTTACAGAATACTAAGACTGCGGGGCATGGCTCCAAAAGGATAAAACAGACTAATAATAAAATGGATACTGATGACCAATTTGAATGGCTATATCACCCTGCTTCAAAGCACATTTTTCATACATTAAAATAACGACCAGAAATACAGTGTAGACATTGTTAATGTTGTAAATGACTATTGTCGCTTGAAATGGCTGATTATTAATGGAATCTACATGGGCTTACAGAGGCCCATTATCAGCAACCATCACTCCTGTATTCCAATGGCACGTTGGGTTTGCTAATCCAAGTTTATCATTTTAAAAGGCTGATTCATCATTAGAAAATCTGTCTACAATTATGTTAGCACAGCTGAAGACTGTTGTGCTAATTATAGAAGCAATAAAATTGTCCTTCAGACTTGTTGAGTATATGGAGCATCAACAATTGTGGGTTTGATTACAGACTCAAAATAGCCAGAAACAAATAACTTTCTTTTTAAACTTGTAAGTCTATTCTTTCTCTGAGAAATTAAGGGTATTCCATGAGATAAACTAAAGATCTTGTACAACGCTGTGGACTGCTGCCTTCACAGAACAGGGCAAACTGTCTCTAACCAGAATGAGGAGTGGGATGCCCCAGTGCACAACTGAGCAAAAGGACAAATACATTAGTGTCCAGTTTGAGAAACAGATGCCTCACAGGTCCTCAACTGGCTGCTTCATTAAATAGTTCCTGCAAAACACCAGTCTTAACATCAACAGTGAAGCAGCAAAACTGGGATGCTAGCCTTCTGGACAGGGTTACAAAGAAAAAGCCATATCTCAGACTGGCCAATGAAAAGAAAAGATTAAGATGGGCAAAATAACCCAGACACTGGACAGAGGAAAATTGGGAAAAAGTGTTATGGACAGACAAATCTGAGTTTGAGGCATTCAAATCACAAATAAGAACATTTGTCAGACGTGAGGATCTGGGGTGTTTTGGTGGTGGTAAAGTGGGAGATTCGTACAGGTTTAAAGGGATCTTGAAGAAGGATGGCTGTCACTCTATTTTGGAATGTCATGCCATACCCTGTGGATGGCGCTTTATTGGAGTCAGTTTCCTCCTGCAACAATACAATGACCTCCAAAGTATGCAAGAAGCAGTCAGCGGGCATTCTGTCTATAGTGTGGCCCGCACAGTCACTGGTTCTCAACCCTATTGAGCTGTTGTGGGAGTAGCTTGATGCCCATCAAGCCAATCCAACTTGTTGTGAATATTAGTGTAAGTATGATCATACAATCGAGAAGTATTCATCAATTACATTAGCCTACAGGCTACATTAGGGTGGGGATATAACAACATAATTGCAAATGTAACTAAATGTACCACATACAATGTATACTATGCTTGTGACAACTAAGGAAGTTAGTGTTACTTAAACTAACCATTGGACCACAGTGTACCAACTTCATCCTCTGTTATTCCAAATATATGTTCACAAAACACAAGGGTCTGCAATCGGCTTCTCCATTGATCATTGCCAATAAACATCTCAGACTGGCCAAACACTATGTTAAATTTTCCTTTGGCTATCTTAATATCCTGGCAGTCATCTCTGCCAGCAATCACAGCACGTATCCCTTTGTTTTGCATCATCTTAGCTTGATCAACAGTAATGGACAATAAGACCAGTAAAATTGGCCATTGATGGTGGTAGTCTTTTGCTAACATGGAGCCATGCCTGGTATGTCGGCCATGCCTGGTAGATTAGACTTTTGCCATAACCCGTTGCAAAGCAAGCAAACACATTTTCTCAGACAAATCCCTGTTTGTCCTTTACTGCAGTTACTACATGCAGTATACACATACATAACAAATCTGCATCATTTAGCTAGCTAGCTAAATACCCCCACATACGGGTACACAGAACGTGTCAAGGCCTGCCGTGCCTGTGAATCCAACACCCTCTCTCCCTCACTGCATCACGGACACCTGTTTTCATTGATTATTGCCCATACTTGTTTTACTATTTGGTTCTGTTATTAAATGTTCTCCCTGCGTTTGTGTCCTGCCTCCATGATCCAGTATTACAGAACACCTGTGGACATATGTGGGAGGGTATTCTCACAACCATTTTATTAATGCAAAATATTTTTGTTATATGTTAATGCTTACTTTACAAATTAACTGAATTTCACTTTGCAATAATTTATTCATCAGAAATCAAAAGAAATGTATTTCCATATTGCAGGAAAAATAAAGAACCTTTTGGAAATGATATGGCACAACTAGTTATCTAAACAGAAGCACAAATAGCCTTTTAAATGAAATGCATAAAAACAATAGGTTAGGCAATATTATTTAAAGTGTACACATAGCCTAAAGAAAAGAAAAACATTTGCGGCACCCTCTATACTGACAGGACAATGAAGAGCTAAGCATTTTCAAACAACATAAAATATTTGGTTTTATAGTACTGCCTATACCATTTCAGAAACTGAGACACGGTAGACAAAATGTTCTGTTTTCTGACACAGCATAGAGAAGAGTGCCTAAGTTCACCAATTTTTTCTGCATATTATAGATGAGGTCTGGTAGCGGTGTCTGTGTCTCTACCAGGACCTCTAGCCGACATATTTCATTTAGGGGGAGTTTTGTGCCTCTTTCTCCCACCCACACAGTAATTTTACTGTGTAATTTAAAAAATAGTTTGTTTCTGCTGACTCTTGTTCCCATAAATAAAATTAATTGATTATTAGTCCAAAAATGAGATAACTTAAATTAGCACCAAAATAAGACGGATTATCAAGCTTCTGTTGGTCCTCCCAAACACTGTAAGTCACCTTCATTACACCTACATGTAAGGCTTCGCATGCCTTGAACATTTGAATTGAGTGTTAATTAGAGTTGTACTGGATTTTTAGCAACAGGCTTCTGGCCTGCTTCAATATAATTCCCCAATCCAGTCAAATTTGGCCCGTTCTGCTCCTCACTCCGCTTCAGTCAAATACTCTGGTTACCACACACCCCTATAATTAAAACAAAATCAGTCTAAGTTTATAGTATTTACTATATAGCCATTTTATGTGATGTAACAGTAAGAGGTGTACCAACCATTTTCATGATGCTGCTTTTATCCAAAATGGTTTTCATGTTATTAATTTTTATGTGTTTAAAAAAAATTGGTTTAGCTTTATCAATTAATTTGGTTGAAATGTCGATGTGTCCAAATATGTACCACAAAATAACACTTACATTCAGGGGGTGTACTTCATTTTTTACATGTATATGGAACAATGTGTAGTGTGCTCATAAAATGTACTGATTATACAAAAATCTGTATGTGAAATATGAAGTATATCAATTGATGCATAGAGAGACATCACATGTATGCTATACTAAAGACACTCAATGACAGCATCCTGTTACAAATGAGTTATTAACTGAGTTCTTTGTCCATATTCAGGCAATGATTTACTGGAAGACTCCCCCTATGAGCCAGTCAACAGCCATCTATCAGACATATTCCACTTGGCTCCTATCATATCTGGTAAGGTAATCAGATATTGCCTATAATGCTTTTATAACTGAATTGCGAATGTTCCCCTTACCCCTCCATCTGCATAGTCACTTAAACCACCGACGTGCAGAAATGTCCCAGAGTAGAGGGAATTAAAGTGATAGGGCATGGTCACTTTTATCGTAGCCACTTCTACTGAGTCTGCATGGATTTAGGTTTCAGAGCATAGGGCCATCCCAACAAGCACTGTGATATGATTAGGGTTTTCGCAATTTAAAACAAATTAATGTGAAGGAGGTTGATTGCTAAACTGTTGTTGAGGTTTTATCATTGTATCATTTACAAGTGTGTCCCGAAGGTAGAGGGTTTATTGATCCTTTTTCCAGTCACCTTCTGAGTTTTCTCAGCAGCACATGACAATGTTTTCATAGCATTTTCATAGCTCTCCACACAGCCTACTGTACACAGGGCTCTTTCTCCTGCTAATGGTAGCTGGAAACTTAATAGAACATTTAGAGAATGGGAGAGTCACAGACCACAGGCACTAGTTAAAATACACGTGTAAGTCTTTAACATTTTAGCCATTTATCAGACTAATTGAGAGCATGGTAACAAGGGAAAATAGGTTTAACTATCTTGCTAAAGAACCAATCTTTCCCCTTTCCAACTTGGGAATTCAAACTAGCAACCTGGTCAGATGATATAGTTACTGGTCAGATGATATAATTGTGCCACCTGTATGAAAAAATTATATGAAGGATTTATTAAAGGCATTTACAGTAAAATATTATGAGTAATGTGCCATGGCCAGTTAATCTAGGGAGTAGCAGTGTGCAGGAATGAAACTTTTTTGGTACTGGCCTATGGGATTCAAAGTCAAAATCCTGGTATTGGAAGCTCCATACTCTTACATACTAACAAGACCATCCCTGCTTGCATGTCTGCTGCAAAATACAGTTAGGTCAGTAACGATGTTCATAATTTTGGCTCTGTACGCCAACACAATGGATTTGAAATGAAATAACCGAGATGCAATTGAAGTACAGACTTTCAGCTTTTATTCAAGTGGATGAACAAAAATATTGTATGAATCATTTAGGACTTATTCATAAACAGTCCCCTTATTTGGACAGAGTACCACAATCATAAATAAAATGTTAATTTAATACTTTGTAGAGAATCCTTTGCAGGTAATGATTCCTTGAAGTCTGGAACGCATGGATATCACCAAACGCTGGGTTTCCTTCTTTGTGATGCTTTGCCAGCCTTTTACTGCAGCTGTCTTCAGTTGTTGTTTGTTCAAGGGTCAAGTGAAATATACACTCACCTAATGGTTTATTAGGAACACCTGTTCAATTTCTCATTAATGCAATTATCTAATCAACCAATCACATGGCAGTTGCTTCAATGCATTTAAGGGTGTGGTCCTGGTCAAGACAATCTCCTGAACTCCAAACTGAATGTCAGAATGGGAAAGAAAGCTGATTTAAGCAATTTTGAGCGTGGCATGGTTGTTGGTGCCAGACGGGCCGGTCTGAGTATTTCACAATCTGCTCAGTTACTGGGATTTTCACGCACAACCATTTCTAGGGTTTACAAAGAATGATGTGAAAAGGGAAAAACATCCAGTATGCGGCAGTCCTGTGGGCGAAAATGCTGTGTTGATGCTAGAGGTCAGAGGAGAATGGGCCGACTGATTCAAGCTGATAGAAGAGCAAATTTGACTGAAATAACCACTCGTTACAACCAAGGTATGCAGCAAAGCATTTGTGAAGCCACAACATGCACAACCTTGAGGCGGATGGGCTACAACAGCAGAAGACCCCACCGGGTACTACTCATCTCCACTACAAATAGGAAAAAGAGGCTACAATTAGCACGAGCTCACCAAAATTGGACAGTTGAAGACTGGAAGAATGTTGCCTGGTCTGATGAGTCTCGATTTCTGTTGAGACATTCAGATGGTAGAGTCAGAATGTGGCGTAAACAGAATGAGAACATGGATCCACCATGCCTTGTTACCACTGTGCAGGCTGGTGGTGGTGGTGTAATGGTGTGGGGGATGTTTTCTTGGCACACTTTAGGCCCCTTAGTGCCAATTGGGCATTGTTTAAATGCCACGGCCTACCTGAGCATTGTTTCTGACCATGTCCATCCCTTTATGACCACCATGTACCCATCCTCTGATGGCTACTTCCAGCAGAATAATGCACCATGTCACAAAGCTCGAATAATTTCAAATTGGTTTCTTGAACATGACAATGAGTTCACTGTACTGAAATGGCCCCCACAGTCACCAGATCTCAACCCAATAGAGCATCTTTGGGATGTGGTGGAACGGGAACTTCGTGCCCTGGATGTGCATCCCACAAATCTCCATCAACTGCAAGATGCTATCCTATCAATATGGGCCAACATTTCTAAAGAATGCTTTCAGCACCTTGTTGAATCAATGCCACGTAGAATTAAGTCAGTTCTGAAGGCGAAAGGGGGTCAAACACTGTATCCTTTAGGTGAGTGTATGTTCGATCGAGTTGAGATCTAGTTGTAATTCCAAACTCCGCTGAAGAGCTGTAATGACGCTCCAGATTGGCTTTTTTTCATTATTGCTAACGCATCACCACAAACTAAGTAAACAGGTTTGCTTTGTTTTTGTAGTCGCCATTTGTTGAATGTCACACCACTTAAGTTTAATTAACTATTCAGTGTCTGTTAACACTCGCAACGTGTACATTCCCAGCCTGCCTGACACTGACTGCCCTCTGAGTCACCGCAGTACAGGCAGACGGGCCACTAGGCAGCCGACGAGAAGCATACGTGTCTGTCCTGTCATGTACTCGTATGTAGTTATAATTTTATGGCATAATTATGAACATTGAAAATGTATTCTTTTGACGGGAGTGCCTTTTTGCCGGGTATTAGATTTTTTAAATTATGCCATAAAATTATAACTACATACGAGTACATGACAGGACAGACACGTATGTGTCCCGTCTATCCCGTAATAGACGTTCCTTGCTTGTCCCTCAAAATGTACGTTATTATTATGATTCACTTAATATACATTTATGTTGCTATAAAAAAATCCTAGATTCATTGAATTTCGAGTCCCGTCTGCGGTTTCCTTGGCAGGACCAGTCCAAATGATTTTGCGGGCCTTATGTTCCCCACCCCTGGTTTACAGCAACAGCTTCCAAATACGAATGCCACACCTGGAATCAACTCCAGAATTCCACAATTCCTGCTTAATTGGTGAAGTAATAATGAAGGAATAGCCCAGTCAATTGTCCAATTACACTTGAAAAAGAAGGGGCTACATATTAAAGCTGTAATTCCTAAACCCTTCTTCCAATTTGGATATGAATACCCTCAATTAAAGCTGAAAGACTGCACTTTAAGCCCTGCACTCTAACCCTGCACTCTAACCCTAACCAACTGTGAGTTGAATATATTTTGATAACCAGTCAAAATAACAAAACTTGTGTCAGTGTCCAATTATTTCCGGACCTAACTGTACATTTACACCTTATTACATTATTGTATTTAAAATGATTGTGTACATCTGAGAGCGTCTGTGTTGCCAGGTGCTCAAATACAATTTATATAATTTTTTCAGAATTGCATTGTGTAGGTTGGTCTTCCTTTTCCTCTTGAGTGGAACCACTACGGATTTTGCACAATGTCTCTCATTCACTTTTGCTTGTTTGTTCAATTTCACCAAAAAATCTCATATTGACTTGCATGACATTATGAGTGGGTTTGCATGTCTTTGCAATTACTTTCTGTTTGTTTGCATTCCTTATCATTCTAAGATAACAATTACTATGGAAAATTGCAACTGAACATTTTCTTAGCACTCTCATAATAAACAGATATTATGTAATGTGTAGAGATGCTAAAAGGGTCCTCTAAGTATTCCTAACCATGTTTTAGGACAGCTCATTACTCATGTTGCTAGTAATCTCTTTGCCTTTGTCATTCTCTTTTTGCTGATTATGTCCACTGCTTTTTTAAACACCTGTTGTCAACCATAATTAATTTTTATCTAGCGGTCAAACTTCAGTAAATTAATGACAGATGTGTTGTTTTTCTGGCTATAGGAGGCATGCAAATTATAGTGTGAAGTTTGTGTCAGGCACACCCATACTTGCTAGTTGGCCTTCAAAATGATCTAACCTTTTTGTAGTACATGCTTGAGTGTGTTTTTATACCTGGTGCCAGAGGGGCTATCTATGACGTTTTTGCTGGTTAGAGGGCCCACACCGCAGTAATATTGCAGCTGCATTGTGATAACACACACCTCGTTCCAAGAAAGGAGACAATTGCTTTGGCATGAGTCCCAGGGTTGACAGACCTTGACTTATGCGAACCTTGACTTATGCAGGGGAGCTGTGACCTTTTCTTACTCTATTTATTATCCTAAAAATGTATTTCTGGACACGGTCAATGGATATAGAGAGTACAGTAAGTGTTACATGCTGAAGGAGTTTTTGGGGGGGCTTGTAGAAGAGGATTTGTTGTTGTTGTTGGCTGTTCATACAGAAGATATAGATGGCATAACTCCCCTCTAACTATCTAAGCAATCTTTTCTTTGTCAATGTAAAAATACATGCACAGGAACTTTGGAAACCAACTTAAAATACCATATGAACATCCCTCTGAAAACCTCTTAAAATCTCCTGAAGAAAGTGAGGTGGAGGTGGTGTAAATCACTGACTTTTAGGGGAATGAGAAATGTACACGATAGAACGATATCATATTTGGTAGAAGAGAGCCCTATTGAACTACAATATAATTACCAGTCTGTCTGCATTCTCTTGGAGTGTAGGAAATCGGGATTAAGTGCACCGAGCTCATAGTGTCTAAGGTCTAAGTTTCCTTGGGTAATCATTCACAGCAGGCTCTAGTTCAATGTTTTTGCTTGAAAGAGCCATTTCAATTAAAAACATATGAACAGGTGGCACATGACACTCAGACACCCATACATACACACAAAAACGTGCATATTTGCACACAATTCTATTGCACCTGGCTGTAATATTTTTTTTAAATTAAATACACAAACAATGAGCAATCATACAATCATATTGCTGCTGGTTGCCTTGAATCAATCTCAATCCAAAGTGGATGTGTTATTAGGGGTTCAGCAGTTCATTGAATATTTTTTTATTTTATTTGTTCTGGTTCATCATCGTCATTATTGGAATGCAATGGGTGTGCAAAGTATTTGAGCTTTTAATCACCTGCTTTAACCTACATTAGAGAAGATGGATTAGTACTAGTGATGTGCAGTTCGTGAATGATTTGTTCGTTTTTAACAAATCTTTTTAGTGACTCAGGACTTACAAGTAATTTTTTCTAGTGACTCATTCAATTGTATCGTTCTTTCAAATGTTTGACAATGGGGGACCTAGGCGTATATTGGGCCAGCAAAACACAAACTGATGAAAACAAGCACAGAGCTGCTGCCTTTGCCTAAGTCAAGACTTGTGAACAAACAAGAAAAGACTTGACTCGGTCAGTTTTATTGTTCAATTGAACGGTTGTTTCGTTCATTTGCAACCACGGAATACACTGTTAGTTTTACGTTCGCAAAGAAATATAGATCAAGGCAGTAGCATTATAAAGACATGTTTGTAACAGATGATTGGACACATGGTAGGCCTAAAATATTAATGTAGCATGTTTGATTGTAATGATAAACAGAGATGAAATCGTACACCAAGTCTTGTCCTAAGCAGGGACATCGCTAGGCCTATTTTATGGGGGCTTTAGCCCCAGTCCAGAATTTTACGTAATAAAGATATAAAGTTATGTTTATGATTACATTTGCTAATAATTATTTTGGATGGCGGTACGTGGTTGCCTGTCGTAGCATAGCACATTTCTATTTTATTAATATTATTTATATCAGTTTATTGGGGGGGACAGAATATTTGAATATGGGGGGGGGGGTCCCCACCAATGTATATTATAATTACGGCCTTGCGACAAGCCATCTAAATGTCGAAAATATCAAGAAGAATTCATACAGTTTGGATTCACCTGCTTTCCCATTAACGATGTGCATCATCCCCAATGCGTTCTTTGCTCAGAGGTTCTTGCACATGAAAGTTTAACGCCAGTGAAACTGAAAATACATTTGCACACCAAACATCCCTTTCATGTCGATAAATCAACATGTATTTCCGCGGAAGTCAGGTGGCTCTCGTGGGGAAAAGTTCTCAACAGCCTGTTTGAGCAGTGTGATGAGGTGCGCATTTTCCTGATCGAGTCAGGGTTCCAACTCATGGACCACCTGACAGACCCCAAATGGTTGGTAAATCTTAATGTACTCAACTCAACCCTACAAGGCACAAAACGACAACCGTTCGCGGCATCTGGGGATCACCTGTTGTCAGACCAGGAGGATGTGCTGATGGAGCTGTCCGGTAATCGAACCTTAAAGGGAATGTTTGCCTCAGCCACACTTGCTGAATTCTGGATTTCAGTTGCAGAGGAATCCCCAGAACTATCCAAAGCAGTACTTATGTGAGGCAACATTTTCCACACTGACATAAATATTAAAAATAACTCCAGATTACATCTCAATGTGGAAGAAGATCTCCAAGTTGCCATTTCAAAGATCAAACCCAGGATGTAGCTATTGTGCTCCTAAAGCAGGCCACCCATCTCATTAAATTAGTAATTTGCTCAGTACGTATGAACAAAAATGAGAAAACATGAGAAAAACATTAATATGAAACAGTTAATAAGGGTTATTTTATTAGTCATCTTAATATGATCTACCGAGTGTGTCTACATTTGTGTGGCAATGTGTGAGTCCTTTTTTTATGTGCACATTTTGGGGGACGCATGTGAACATTTTTGAGAACCCTGTCTAAAAGGTGAGAGTGTCATCAATTAAAATCCCAAGATATTTGTTCATAGATACAGACTTGGAAGAACTATTGATTTTATTTGAGTTTAAAAACGTAATGTATTTAGTTTCATCAGCATTTAGGACACGTTTCAGCTGATGAAGTCTTTGTTGAACAATATTGAAAGCGAGTTGTAACTGAGAGAGGGCCTGCATTTTGAGAGGGCGCAGAATAATAAATCACAGTATCATCTGCATAGAAATGAAAGTTAGATTGGGGTACATCTATGCCTATGTTATTTATGTAAATTGTAAAGTTGGATAAATAATGAGAATGTGGAAGCTACATAAGGCCTGTCCCTTAAAATGGAGTGCTCAAACAAGGAGACTTGTGAGAGAAGCAACAAACAATAATTTTGAAGGTACTACAGAGTTGGGAGTGGAGTAATGGTGCACCAGTCAATCATATCAACAGCCTGATAACACTGGGCTGCATTGGAAGGAAAAGAAAAAGCTGTTACTCAACAAGTACCTTCTGACCCAGCTCTCATGTGGGAAATGGTTTTGTGGCCAGATGAGACCAAGATAGACCTTCATTCCACTAACTTAGGAGGAAATATACATTTCAGCAGGACAATGATCCAAAAACACAAAGCCCATTGCAGTGGCTCAATAACAAAAAGGTGAATGTCTTACAGTTGCCCAATGCCCTAATCATGATCCCATTGAGATTCTGTGTCACTATTTGAAAATAGAGGTTGACAAGTTATCCAACCAACCAGTAGCAAATCTGCCAAGTCATATATGCCTAACTAATTCGGACACTGTGTGCAAAGCAA
Source organism: Esox lucius (assembly GCF_011004845.1). Taxonomy (NCBI): domain Eukaryota; kingdom Metazoa; phylum Chordata; class Actinopteri; order Esociformes; family Esocidae; genus Esox; species Esox lucius. The sequence goes on along the minus strand of NC_047573.1, from coordinate 36,656,626 downwards.
GTACATACTTACCAAAATATTAATGCTCTGCCAAATATTAATGTATGAGGGTTAAATATTCATGCTAGGAACACAATGGATTGGATTTTGTACACATTTTACACAACCTTTACAGATTCATTTTTGTTACCTTAACGATACAGTCTGGAACTTATGCTAAAAAACTTCCATTGTGTGCTGGATGTGTAAAGGTTATTCATATTTTCATAACCTCCATGTAGAATTACTGTCATACCTCAATTAGCCATGAAATTCCCAAGTTTGAAAGCAAAGGGGTTTGATGAAATAAGGCACATATTGGCAAAAAAGGTCAGCAGCTAGTTGTTGGTTGTACAGCCTTTGGCCAATATACTGTAACAATATACTTTAACATACCTTGTTCCGCAGCATTATGTTGAAAACATATCTGTAATTGACAGATCCATCTGCAACAATTAAGCCAGCTTGGCATCTTTGATTGAGAAGCTGTCCAACCCTTAAAAAGTAAATTATGAGTAACTCTGTACATTCATAAAAAAGGAGCAATGAAACCTCTTTGATGTTTTTACAGTAGGCTACTATGTTTTTATTTATATTTCTTGTGAGATTTGCTTTGTATATACTGCAATTTTTTTAGTGTAAAATGTATTTAATCTTCTAGGTAGTCTGGGGCACTTTCCAAACAGATACTCCCTGTGGTTACTGACTCCGTGTACATTTTAGACACATAAGTGGTGATGTTGGAGTTTAAAAGACATTTTTCATTGTTGACAAGCAGCAGCAATATTTAGTTAGGGAGACTAATTCAGTGACAAAAAAACAATTTCTTTATGAAGTTGTAATCATACCCCCCAGGTTACTGAATATCAGCCTGCCTTTCTGTCTGCCCTTTTTCTCCAAAAAGCTTGTTTTTACCAGCTGCGTACTTGTGATGCAACGGTACACGGTATGTTATCGAATCATTTGGTACAACCCCTGCGGCAATACGTAGCTTTACGATATACCGGTAATTTCCCTAAAGGCGCCCAATAGGATTATCTGCAGGTTTTAGCAAGTAACATTTAAGACTTTTTTTAATGCCACTATGTATTTAATTTAAGACCAATTTCACAACAATATCCCACGCATGGCACCAACTCAACTGAAGTACCCACTGTTAGAGCAGTAAGCCTACTTCGCAGGACTGTCCTCAAGCGATATGACCAAACAAAACAGAGAAACACTGGGTGTTAGTTTTTTTGTTTCTCACACTTCATATGGGATTCCACATATTAATGAATTCCTATAAATGTGCCAAGTTTGTGTTGAAGTTTAACACTTCCCCGAGTTGGTTTGATGGAAAGGAGAATAACACACCAGGAGTCAGGTCAATACCAATTCCGTATCATCCGTTTATTACAGAAGCTTTTGGAGACAGAGTGCCGCCCCACAATGTCTAAAAATGAACAGTCACATCAGCATTATTTATACTTCAAATACGCCTAAAAAGTGGAGGCGTTAAGTTAGCCAAGCAAGTGTGCCATTGGTCCAATTTATGTTCTATACCTTATATGTGTAAATGCAGCACAAGCGTCATCTTGCCCTTTGTGGTTTCTGTCTTGTGTCTATTCTTAATTCAGCCCTGTCCAGACTATGTGTGTGTGTTGTTAATCTGTTTCCTGTTTGTCAAAGACAGACATGCTAAATCTTTCTCTGCCCAGCAACAGCCTAAATAAGATTTCCTGTTCTTCTACTTGCAACTTTCAGTTTCAGCTCATGCTACAGACACTTAATATTTTGCTTCATTGCTCACAAGAATTCAACAGCTTATTCATTCAGTGTATCCACATTTGAGAGACTTCTTGCAAAAAGTACAGTGGGCTTTGTTTTCTTTCCCTTCAACAGATATCAACAACAATGCAAATTTGCAGTTGTCCAACAACTTCTGACTGAATTTGCACTTTCCCATGGTACCTGTTGGGAGGTTTATTCTTGAACAATAGTGTTGGGAGAAAAGCAGATCCGCTCTCGGTCTTACAAACAAACTCATCTCAAAGAACTTCTGGTTGTCCTCTACTTTATAGACATCACAGGACAGAATACACATCACAGTACTGTAACCCCATAGGCTGATAACTGTTGCGCTTTGACTGAACGTGACTTGCTGTGTGCGGATAAACAGATATTATTTTGTAATCTAAACATAGCAAGCACTTTTTAAGGATCCGCAGACATCCTGGACCCATGAAGAGAGGGGAATCTAAAAACAAACATTCTCTCAGCTCCAATGTGCGAATAACAAGCGCTAGCAAGAAAGAGAGAAGCAAATTTGAAGAGGCACCGCCGTTTTTCAAATCCGCTGTGTGGGAACATTTTGGATTCAGCATTCAATACGATGACAAGGGTAAGAAGACCGTAAACGAAGTACAGTCTGCACGCATTGCTTTGCTACTGTTGGCAACTCAAGTGGAAACACTTCTAACGTGATGAAGGCATACAGAGGAAAATTTGTGAAAACTGCTGTTAGCTAACTCAAAAACTGCTTTTAGCTTATGGTGTAAATATTCATCATCATGTGCTGCTCCGAAATATATTCAGTGTAATGTATGCTACAGTGGTTTTCATTTTTTCATCTCTGCAACTCCTTGGCACCATCACAGATAGCTCTTAAGAGATTATCAGTGACTTGAAAACTTTTCGATTAAACAAATGTTAGCAAATTATATCAAATGCAAAAAAACTGGTAATTTCTTGCAAGTTTCTATGGAAGCCCAATTGGTATATTCTTTGGAAAATAATAAACGCTAGTGTGCAATGGGTATTCAATAGTGTCATATTTTTTCAGATTTTGTGTGACATTTTAGGGCAAAGTTTCATATATATGCAAAATAATAAGGTTTTGAGCATAACATTTTATTTACTTCGTGCATTTTGTCAGGAATTTTGTGTATTTCCAGATGTTATCTATTATTTTAAGAAAATGTAGTACTGTAGTGGAAATGCTAATGAGCAAAGGTAGAGAGACTGTTATTTCTTAAAACAATTAAAGCTTTAATATAGATTTGCACACGCAGTTAACAACACTCTCAGCAGAGTCAAGTCAAGGGCTCTTTGTTCAAGGTTGAGCTCAGGCCTATATAAATTCAGTACAGTCCATTGTCTCACCCTCCGGTACATGGTTAGACTGCATATCTCACAAGCCATTCTGCGAAGATCAGAACAACAAGATGTCTACAGCCCTTGAGAAGTTAGCCATAGCTGTACTTACTGCTGTAGGCACATCCCGTTCAGTTAGAAGGGCAGAAGCACACAAAAAACACACACAATGGCCTCACTCAATTACTTGATTATGCTTTCAATTTCCATTTAACATCATAATAAGCAATATGATTTCCTTGTAACATAGAATAACTAGATTTTCCACCGCAGTACACATTCGGGAAATGTGTGTTTGGAGATGTGAAAAACAGTAAGTGGAACTGGCTGGCTCAGGTACATTGTTAGCATGCTACTTTCCATTGAAGGAACTGAAAATTGTAAATTCTATGTTTATTTACATATTCAGTTATTCTTCATTATTTATTATAGACATGTATTTGGTTTGGACTCTGGGCTCTAGTAGCTGACCTGTGTCCATGGGTTTAAGAGCACTGCTCGGTTTATATTCTTCAAACATAGAAATGTATTCAGGGCCTAAACCATTCAGTGATTTATAAACTAAAAGCCCCACTTTAAAATCTATTCTGTAACTGACTGGAAGCCAATGCAAAGATTTAAGAACTGTGATGATGTGGTCTGTTCTCTTGGTCCTGGTTAGCATTGTAGCAGCAGCCTTCTGACACAGCTGTAGCTGTTTTACAGTCTTTTTGGAGAGTCCAGTTAAGAGGCCATTACATTAGTCAACCCTTCTAGAGATAAAAGCATGGATGAGCTTCTCTTGTTCTTTTTGGGACACCAAGCCCTTGATTCTGGCTATATTTTAAGATGATAGAATGCTGTTTTGGTGAACGCTTTGAGGTCTGAGTCTATCAGAACACCAAGGTTACGCACTTGGTCCCGGGTTTTTAGGGCCCGAGAATCCAGCTCTTTACTAATACTAGTTCCTTTATTTTTGTTGCCAAATACAATCATCTCTGTTTTATCTTGGTTTAATTGTAGACAATTTTGGTTCATCCAGGTATTTATGTGTGATGGAGGTGGAGAGGGTGAGTGTGGTGTTGTTGTGCCCTTGTTTGGGAGTGGGAGTTGGGAGTTGTTGTGCCCTTGTTTGGGACAAAGACAACTTCTGGAACCATTGGGTGATTTTAGTTAGAGGGTCAGGAGAGGGTGGTGGATACTCTGCCTATGAGTATTGTCCTTCATGTTTAGAAATGGCATTCCAAGAGTGTGACGTATGTTGGGATCAAGGAGCCGGCATCCCATGATGTTTGAATGAACCCCATCAGGTCTAAAGCGATCTTTACTGTTCCAAAAGATATTGAAATTGTCAATAAACGTAATCCCGTGGTTGAGGCATGCCGATGTCAGCCAAGTATTCAGCTCAAGGAGTCTGATAAAAGATTTGATCCTTTCCCCAAGGTTGGAATCGGGCCTGAGATGAAAACATGTTGTTGAAAGTTGTTGATTTTCTCCAGTAGCATAGAAAAAAGAAATCTGGATGTCAGAGCCAGTTTTCCTTTGTAGAATGTCAAAAGACCCAGTGTGGATAATAATTTGAATGTTGCTTGGTTGTGTAGAGAGAATAACTGGCAACATTTCTGTTGGCTCTCTGACCGATGTGTCAGCCATGGTTAGGTTTTTAGTCTTTGCCATTCTGATATGCTTGGTTATATCGTCCCCGATCAAGGTAGTATCTGGTTTAGCAAATGTGGAGTTAGCAAAGTTTATTATTTTCCTCGTCCTATCAGTGGTTTTAGGGCTATTCTTTGGATTTCGGTTAGCCCTAATGCTAGTGTTGTGGTTAACTTCCCTAGGTCCATTTATACACATTTCATTCAGAGTCAGTGGATTATGCCTGTTTTGCAGTGAGAGTTGAGGTGGTGGATTGAGGGTTGGTCCTCTATTTGATTTCTTGCTGGATTTGCCTCTGCGGTGTATGACCCCGCTGGAGTTCATGCCTTCGGTCTAGCCCTAGTGCTGTCCAGTAAGATGTATCATTGGGGAAGGCTGATTTGAAAGCCTCTGCGGTTAATCCAGTGGCATTAGCACATGTCCAGGGGAGCATGTCAGCCAGGTCCGTGACAGAGTGCTATCGATTTGAAGTTATCCCTTGTATCCCAATGTGTGTCTGTCCATTAGCATTTGGTAGCTCGACCCCTAGAGTAGCTGCTACCGAGTCAATTAATTTTCACTCTCACGTATTTCAAGTTATGTTATCGTCTCATTCAGTCGCTCACTCTAAAATTGCTCTTATCTGCTCACCAGTTTTAACTGTGTTCTGTCAAGTATAAGGAAATGTTTTGAGCTCTCTAGCCTTAGGTTAGCCTGTTGTGCTATGTTAGAATTAGCATTTGTTGATTCACCTACTGGACAAGACCCATAGTCTGACCAGAGGAGCACTCGAGTGATTAAATCTTCCAAGCGGTTGATACGTTCCTCCAACAGCTGTTTTAGGTCCTCCATCATAAAAAAAACTGAAGAACTATGATGAGGTCCTCTTTTAAAAATGGTGTGCATGTCTCATGCACATAAAAACACAACGTGGTCACTTTGTAATTTCTTTGAATCTCTGCCTAACTCCCTGTACCATAAAACTCCTTGCATAGAGGAAGCGCAACAGTCTTACAGTGGATATAAAAAGTCTACACACCCCTGTTAAAATGCCAGGTTCTTGTGATGTAAAAGAATGAGACAAAGATAAATCATGTCAGAACTTTTTTCACCTTTAATGTGACGTATAACGTGAACAATTCAATTGAAAAACAAACTGAAATTTTTGAGGGGGAAAAATAGAAAATAAAAAACTCACAATTAACTGGTTGCGTAAGGGTGCGCACCCTTAAACTAATACTTTGTTGAAGCACCTTTGATTTTATTACAGCATTCAGTCTTTTTGGGTAGGAGTCCATTAGCATGGCACATCTTGACTTGGCAATATTTGCTCACTCTTCTTTGCAAAAGCATTTCAAATCTGTCAGATTGCGAGGGCATCTCCTGTGCACAGTCCTCTTCAGATCACCTCACAGATGTTCAATTGGATTCAGGTCTGGGCTCTGGCTGGGCCATTCCAAAATGTTAATCTTGTTCTGGTGAAGCCATGCTATTGTGGATTTGGATGTGTGCTTTGGGTCGTTGTCGTGCTGAAAGGTGAACTTTATCTTCAGCTTTCTAACAGACGCCTGAAGGTTTTTTACCAAAATTGCCTGGTACTTGGAACTGTTCATAATTCCCTCCACCTTGACTAAGGCCCCAGTTCCAGCTGAAGAAAACAGCCCTAAAGCCCTAAAGCTGCCACCACCATGATTCACTGTGGGTATTGTGTTCTTTGGGTGATGTGCAGTGTTGTTTTTGACCCAAACATACCTTTTGGAATTATGGCCAAAAAGTTCAACCTTGGTTTCATCATACCATAACACATTTTCCCACGTGCTTTTGGGGGACTTGATGTTTGTTTTTGCAAACTTCAGCTGGGCTTGGATGTTTTTCTTTGTAAGAAAAGGCTTCATTCTTGCCACCCTAACCCATAGCCCATTCATATGAAGCATACAGGAGATTTTTGTCACATGGAGCACACAGTACAGTACTTGCCATAAATTCCTGGAGTAATTTTTATGTTGCTGTTTTCTTCTCGTCTTTTTATCAAATTTGGAGGGACATCCAGTTCTTGGTAATGTCTCTGTGGTGTCCTATTTTCTCCACTTGATGATGACTGTCTTCCCTGTGTTCCGTGGTATATCTAATGCTTTGGAAATGATTTTCTACCCTTCTCCTGACTGATATCTTTCAACAATGAGATCCCTCTGATGCTTTAGAGGCTCTCTGCGGATGCAACTAAGAAAACTTCAGGAAAATCCTACTACAAAAGCTGAACTTCATTTCAGTCACTTTAAATTATGTAAGGTGTGTAATTACTTAATTTATGACTTTGGTTAATTCTGAACACAGCTACAGTGGGGCAAAAAACTATTTAGTCAGCCACCAATTGTGCATGTTCTCCCACTTAAAAAGATGAGAGAGGCCTGTAATGTCCATCATAGCTACACTTCAACTATGAGAGACAAAATGAGAAAAGAAAATCCAGATAATCACATTGTAGGATTTCTTATGAATTTATTGGTAAATTATGGTGGAAAATAGGTATTTGTTCAATAACAAAAGTTAATCTCAATACTTTGTTATATACCCTTTGTTAGAAAACAGGGGACAAACGTTTTCTGTAAGTCTTCACAAGGTTTTCACACACTGTTGCTGGTATTTTGGCCCATTCCTCCATGCAGATCTCCTCTAGAGCATTGATGTTTTGGGGCTGTCGCTGGGCAACACAGACTTTCAACTCCCTCCAAAGATTTTCTATGGGGTTGAGATCTGGTGACTGGCTAGGCCACTCCAGGACCTTGAAATGCTTCTTACGAAGCCACTCCTTTGTTGCCCGGGTGGTGTGTTTGGGATTATTGTCATGCTGAAAGACCCAGCCACATTTCATCTTCAATGCCCTTGCTGATGGAAGGAGGTTTTCACTCAAAATCTCACGATACATGGCCCCATTCATTCTTTCCTTAACACGGATCAGTGGTCCTGGTCCCTTTGCAGAAAAACAGCCCCAAAATGATTTTTCCACCCCCATACTTCACAGTAGGTATGGTGTTCTTTGGATGCAACTCAGCATTCTTTCTCCTCCAAATACGACGAGTTGAGTTATTACCAAAAAGTTCTATTTTGGTTTCATCTGACCATATGACATTTTCCCAATCCTCTTCTGGACCATCCAAATGCTCTCTAGCAAACCTCAGACGGGCATGGACATGTACTGGCTTAAGCACAGGGACACGTCTGGCACTGCAGGATTTGAGTCCCTGGCGGCGTAGTGTGTTACTTATTGTAGCCTCTGTTACTTTGGTCCCAGCTCTCTGCAGGTCATTCACTAGGTCCCCCCGTGTGGTTCTGGGATTTTTGTGATCATATGTGGTTCTGGGGTGAGATATTGCGTGGTGCCCCGGATCGAGGGAGATTATCAGTGGTCTTGTATGTCTTCCATTTTCTTATAATTGCTCCCACAGTTGATTTCTTCACACTAAGCTTCTTACCTATTGCAGATTCAGTCTTCCCAGCCTGGTGCAGGTCTACAATTTTGTTTCTGGTGTCCTTTGACAGCTCTTTGGTCTTGGTCATAGTGGAGTTTGGAGTGTGACTGTTTGAGGTTGTGGACAGGTGTCTTTAATACTGATAACAAGTTCAAACAGGTGCCATTAATACAGGTAACAAGTAGAGGACAGAGGAGCCTCTTAAAGGAGTTACAGGTCTGTGAGAGTCAGAAATCTTGCTTGTTTGTAGGTGACCAAATACTTATTTTACAGAGGAATTTACCAACAAATTCATAAAAATGTGATTTTCTGGATTTTATTTTCTAATTTTGTCTCTCATAGTTGAAGTGTACCTATGATGAAAATTAAAGGCCTCTCTCATCTTATTAAGTGGGAGAACTTGCACAGTTGGTGGCTGACTAAATAGTTTTTTGCCCCACTGTTTTTATTTTTCATTTGAAGATTTCTGTTTGTTTTTCAAATGAATTGTTCACATTATAGGTCAAATTAAAAGTGGAAAAAGTTCGGACATGATTTACCTTTGTCTCATTCTTTTACATCACAAACAAATGGCATTTTAACCGGGGTGTGTAGACTTTTTATATCCACTGTATGTGGCTTAAGGGAAGACTGCCCCAAGAACACAGTACAATCATGTTGATTTTCTTTAGGCCACTTGTTCATTTGTTTATAAATGAGACAGCATTAAATTCAGGCACTTCCTCTTGAATTTATTTATAATTTTTTATTTCCCAATTTATTTCCAACAAATGCACATTTACTGTAGTATTGTGTATGGGGCCCATGTAAAGTTCAAATCCAATCCACTCTAGTTCGGGAAGCACTATTCTTCCTTTTGTAATCTGAAGCAATAAATGAACTAAAATGGAATTAGATCCCAGATTTCTATCCTTGCTCATGGGTACAGGAATGATATAGTGGCTAGCCTTGGGGCTTTAGAACAAGCCATGAAAAGGGTCACCCAGCACCACATAGATTCCTGATATTTATCTAGGTAAGTAGGATTTTCTTTATCCTGCCCCTTGGGCTGTTTAACATTCACATTAAGCTCTTGCACCTTCTCTTCTTCCATTGTGTTTCATTTCTCTAAAACCAGCAGCTCTGTTACAGAATCCTGTCTAAAGACAAGGTCATTTGATGTATCAATGACCACTAACAGACACACTCATCAGAGACTTGCTACTTTTCTTGTGTTTCCTGCTATTTGTACAGACCTACACTGGAATGTTGATATCTAGTGATGAGTATTGCCAATTTGTTTTTGGACAGTAAAGCTACATTTGAAAATGTAGCTTGACCCCTAATAAATAATCGATCTGAATTCTAGACAACCAATGTCTAGATACCTAATGTTTAACGGAGTTAAAGTAGCTTCCTGTGTGTTTCCAGATTTTTATGAAATATAACCTACAGTATTATTGCTTACAATTGGCCTTTTCACACTACAGTGTGTCCCTGGTCTATCTTAGCCTATGTGCTTCTGTGCTTATCCCTGAAAAGTCTGATCTAATTCTGCTCTGGAGCAGGGCTATCTTGCACTGCGTTAAGATTGGTGCTAGCCCACAAAATGTAAGTAAACACTTGATTAGACCCAGGCTATCTCTTTTTTTGTTATAAAAGCAGATTTTCTGTATCGGAATGTTGTGAGCAAACCAAAGCAACATGATATCAATTAATGTGTGTAGACTGTATATCAGCCAGTTCATCCTTCTCCAGACAACAAATCATACCTTAAACATTGTTTTTATAAGCATTGCTGTCCAGTGCTACGTCAGCTGAAAAGCTTGAGAAACTGAGAAATGAGAAACTCACTCATGCAGTGTTAGTTTAAGATTTTGGGGACTCTAAGCTGAATCTAAGTTTATGTCCTCCCCTCACGCAATACAGGTTAACATTATAAATATTTTTTTAGATTGTCAACACATTTGAAAAAAACATTTAAGGACAAAAGTACTACAGAGGGTCCCGTTATAGGCAACATGATTATTTATTATCATCAGATTTGTGAAAAATGTCTAAAACATTACAGAATTCCAAATACATTTTGATAGATAAAGTAACAGTGTACAAACAAGAATTACATGAATAATTAACAAAATACAGAATAAACAACCTATTAAGCTACCAGTGACCTATTACAATGAATTTATATATTTTAAAAGTAATATGATATATCTAAATCCTTCCTCTTAAAAGGTCATACTGGAACATATAAGGAAAGTGCAAAATATTTACATTTCAAACTGTTTATAACATCAAACCAATTTTCTCATGCAATTAACACACGCAAAAAAACAAGGGTCCTGTAAGCTTGTAGAATAATAGTAAAGACATCAAAACTATGAAATTAGACATGGAATCATGAAGCTACCAAAAAAGTGTTAAACAGATCATACATTTAAGTAGCCACCCTTTGCATTCTGTCAACCAGCTTCATGAGGTAATCACCTTGAAGGCAATTCAATTAATAGGTGTGCCATGTTAAAAGTAAATTTGTGGAATTTCTTTCCTTTTAATGCATTACTGTAAATCAGTTGTGTTGTGACAAGGTAGGGTTGTCATTCAGAAGACCATCATTATCCATATTTTGACAAGAATACCTCAGTCCATCATTACTTCAGAGACATGAAGGTCAGTCAGAACATGTTAAGAACTTTGAATGTTTCTTTAAGTGCAATTGCAAAGCGCTGTGATTATTAAACTGTCTCTCATAAGGACCGCAACCAGAAAGAAGACCCAGAGTTAGCTCTGCTGCAATCGATAGATTCATTAGAATTATCAGCATCAGGAGCTAATCTGAGGGGCAATTAACTGCCCCTCAGATTGCAGCCCAAATAAATGCTTCACAGAGTTCAGACACATCTCAACATCAACTGTTCAGAGGAGACTGAGCGTATCAGACATTAATGGCAAATTGCGACAAAGAAACCATTAGTAAAGAATACCAATAAGACAGACTTGCTTGGGTCAGAAACATGAGAAATTAGACTGATGGAAACTCCTTTGAACGGTACATAGCTACCCTTCAACTATGAGAGACAAAATGAGAAAAATAAATCCAGAAAACACATTGTAGGATGGTGTTCTTTGGATGCACTCAGCATTCTTTCTCCTCCAAACACGACGAGTTGAGTTTTTACCAAAAAGTTCTATTTTGGTTTCATCTGACCATATGAAATTCTCCCAATCCTCTTCTGGACCATCCAGATGCTCTCTAGCAAACCTCAGAAGGGCCTGGACATGTACTGGCTTAAGTCAACAGTGGAAAAGAGACAAGCAATAGTAGCTAAGTGGATTCAAAATGCGAGACTTCCAGCAAGTAAACGGATTTCACAAGCTATTGCGGAGATTGACCCTGAGATGACTGAGATGGATTCACGCCATTGCGTATGTAATGTGTTGTATAAGGATGCAGTATCTATTCCATGATTTATTGTTCATAGGAAAAGGCCACCTTAAGTGGCCGCTAGAAGGCCAGTGATGTTGACCGCCGACAGTGCAGAGAACCAGAGAACAATTTATATGCAAAAATGTTGCAAAATACAAATGTGCAAAACACAGGTATAAATAACAACTAACAACTTGTTTTATTTCTTTCAACTTCTCCCGGCACTGTTTCCCGGTGGGAATAATGTCCAGCTAACTTAACTTGCAGGATATTTTCACGTACACCTTATCATTAAGGATCGCCAAACAATAGGGCAATATTGTAGGCAATATCAGGGTAATCACAGTTGTCAGAGTTATTACCTTTCTTAATTTCACATTAGCGTAAAACTAAATAATTTACACAAAGAATTATTGCAGACAGGAGTAGAAGGCACATATCTTGTGTAATTGTGTTTATTGATATTGGCTGTGTTAGAAATCGTCCGTTTCGTATAGTGGTTGTAATAATTAGCATACCCGTTTGTCAAGGGAAAGAGAAAGTATATTATTTATTGCAACATTAGAAAGTCTTGTTCATGAGGTTACGGACCTGGTCTTCCTTACACAACCTCAATCTCATCTCAGTCAATCTCTTCTCACTGTAATGTGAGTTACCCGCTAGCCTATACATTAAGGGTGTTTCTAACTTTTTAGGAGTCAATCCCCATGCCATATGGCCATCGTAAACATTCCTGTCATTAGAGCACAACCTACAGAGAGATAATCTAAACAGAGATGTTTCTGTTGTTCTCATTATCTAGGCACATTCACTTCCAATGAAACGTACATTCATATTGTAATTGTTAATGCTCAGATTCCACAGCTGTTTGAATAGTTTAAATGTATGCATGTTCAGCCTAAGGAAAAAAGCCTGAGGATTTATTATTAAAAACAAAAACACACTAGAAACAATATCCTAACAACATTAGTTGGCTTGAGCATCTGTTTCGGATGCCTCCGGAACGCCTTCCTGGGAAGGTGTTCCGGTCCCGTCCCACCGGGAGGAGACCCCGGGGAAGACCTAGGACACGCTGGAGGGACTATGTCTCCCAGTTGGCCTGGGAACGCCTCGGTGTCCCCCCGGAAGAGCTGGAGGAAGTGTCTGGGGAGAGGGAAGTCTGGGCATCCCTGCTTAGACTGCTGCCCCCGCAACCCGGCCCCGGATAAGCGGAAGATGATGGATGATGGATGGACATAAGTTGCATGATTGCCATTACAATGCAACAGATCATGAACCCCATAATATATTGTAAATATATAGGTAGGACATTAATTCCCAGTCCAAGGTAGGAATTTATGGTTACCATGAAATAATGCATATATTTAATGTCTCCTGATATTTTTTATAAAAAATGTCTAACGAAAACCTTTCTACGATTGCTCAATGCAGTTAACCCGTGGGTTATAACGGCTTATGCCATTCAATGCTCTCTCCTTCAGACTTTGTGGCAGTAAATGCTGGTGCCTTCTGTGCTCTTCTGATGCTCTGTGTCCATAGTCACCTTGTACAGTACTCCATCTTGGACTTTCAGTCATCCATTTTGTAGCTAAAAACCTGAGTCTATAAGCTGTATATCGTCTCTGTGAAAGCGATGGGCTGCGCTTTGTCTTCACTAGCTGGTGTCCGCAATACGGCGGTACCAAGCCCATCCCATGAAGCATTGCTGGGAAGGATAAGTGGCCTTGTGAAATCAGGGTGTACAAGAACCATACAGTGCAAAAGCTTCAACTTGAGGTTATGGTGCTGCAACATCTGAAAACCTCCATCCATGTAAGGCTTCCCTTTTGTTTGTAACAAACACTGGAAGATCAACGAGATACATGCCAATTTGCAGTTCTCTTCATAGGGACCCACTGATCGCCCCACATGGATATGACTACTATGCGCCTTCTTAATTCATACATAATGCCCACTTGAAAATGCCAAAATCTGTATGCCTTCATTGACAACAATAATATAATTTGAAAAGTTTGACTACTAATTTTACTGAAATAATTGATGTTTTATACAATTAATAATCTGGAGGGGGTCCCCTAGTGGCGAGGGCTGCCGTACACAACAGTTTATACTTACGCCTGGAACTGGCCCTGCAAATGTGCCGCTGTTTGCATATCCCAACGATGGGGCCTGTAAAATATTTACGACAGTGTTAAGCCAGACAAGGACTGAGCAGGACCCTGGTTTATTCATAGACCCTTACACTGTAAATCAGTATAAATGATTTACAAATATGGTTTAACTGGTTGTTTTTCTTTAGTGAAGGTTACAGGGACAGACACAGGAAACAGACACAGAGGATATTTCAGTGTCCTGGTGGTTGGTTTATTAACTAAAAGAGAAGGGTGAGGGGAGGAGGTGATGGAGAAATCTCTTTTTTTATGGTGAGGGGGCTTGGTCTCTGGAGCGGCCTTCAGGTGGTGGTTTCGGAGGAATGGGTAAATTTGGCGGCTGATCAAGCACCCTCCATCCCCAGGCCATCTTCCTCCTCCTACTCCATCTGGTAGCCTTCTCTTGTTCATTTTACTTCTCTTTGTGACTGGTCTTGTCTCTGAGTTGCTCCATGGTAGCCCTCAAATACCTTGCCAGACAAGGTCTCAATTGGAGTAAGGTGTGCAGGGGCCGGGCTGGCCCAGCTGGTGGCTTCCACAATCTCCTGGGCTTATATTTGGGTTATATTTTACTTCTGTATCGATAATGTTTCTCTCACCAGTCATTACAATGATTAATAAGTATGGGAATGTAAAGCAGGAGTCATTATGGACCCAATTAGAGGAAGGGTCATCTTTGAAGCATCCTATTGCAAAACATTTTAACTGGTTGTTTTACTTGGTAGTTAGTTTGGGGCAAGTACAGTATTTGCACAAATGAGACATTTTCAGGTAGCATCATTTATGTCCACTGGAGTTATGTGATGAGAAGCTTTTCATAGTTATGTGTGGTGGTTAGGCCTATATAGGACTGATATTTATCTGAACTATTGTCAGTCGCAATGGTTATAAAACACTGCTGACTTTCTGTGTGAGGTGACATATTTTATAAGCTTCACAGCTTTGGAAGGGAGTTACGATAAATACTACCCTAGAATTTGACATTTCAAATGTGCTTCTCTTCCTTTTCTGACATTGTGTGGAGTAGACGTTGACAGCTGTTTCACTTTCAGAATTAAGTGATTTACGTCATGCTAAATAAGTCCAATTGTTAGTATAGTGAATCATTGCAAATAAGTATCCATGAGCAGACAAAATATTACTTTGAAGCTGTTAAAACCAGGTTGATGTTGAGTTATTGTCAATTTGATGATGTATGCTGTTATATACTGTAGCATATACACGCAAAGTGTCTTTCCTCTTTTCTTTTGAAGACAAACCCCAAGTTTAGCATTTTGTGTCCTTCCAATATGCTTGTTGGTATGAAACAGAAACAAAAACTTGACACATTTCCTCTGAATGACTTGACGGGAGGGAAATCATAATGCAGAGCAGACAGAGAAAAAGGTGTTTTGTTTAGTCATGTGTTTCTGGATAGTTATTTGAATTGCTAATATAGTTCTCCATATCCACAATAGTGATGTGCCAATACAACGATTTAATGTAAAATCGCGATTCTTTTTTTCACAATATTGTATCGATATTCTGATCTCTAGAATCAAAGTTTATTTAGTTATTATGCTGTCGACAGACGTATTTTAAGTTACTGTAGCGGTCTCTGAACGTGTTCCTTTAACAATAATAGTTGTGTATATATCACTAAATGTACTTGATAAAAGCTAGTTACTGTATTCCCATGGATGTTGTCATTAATAAGAAACCAGAAAGGAGTATGCTGTCATAATTTTGTTTTGTTTTATTAATTTCCTTACTCAAAATGATAACACCAAATCGGTCATAACTTATTATGTTAGAAGAGAGAGTCTCTGTGTTGTTTGGTGATATGTGGTTAGATAATATTTGAAATTGGCTGCTTAAATATATTTATAAACTGAATGTCCAAATACATCACAGCATTGGCCAGGCTGTGTTTCGAACCTGCAACCTTATGTTAACCTTATGCACTGTTAGACACACTAACCACTAACCCAAACAAGATTCTCTCATTTCTATGGGCAAGTAGTGGTACTACCAAGTATGCTATAGTACGTTAGAATATATTTGACCATAAGATTAAATGTATTTTGGTAATGTATATCTATAAAAGGTGTTTCAACACCTAAATGTGATATAATAAATACATTGGTAATTACATTTCATCTTTTTACTTTCATAGGATCTGAAAAATGCATTTTAATGTGGCCTTCAAAATACATTTTGTAATGTATTTCCTATACAAAATAAATATTGTAATGAGAGCGATTCTGACATGAAATACATTTGGACAAAACTGAAAAGTATTTATACATTTTTAAATACATTTCAGAATAAATTGTGAAATACATGTTGATACCTGAAATGTATTTTGAATTAAGTAAAATGTATTTGACATATATTCATCATATATTCTACACACATTTTGCATTGCAAAAATATATTTATTTTCCATATGGGGTCCTTGAAAGCGTAAATGATGTCGAGTGGAGTAAGAAATAAGCTGTGGCTATAAGTTTTGTGTTGTCCATACTTTATGCTGTGAAATGTTGGTAACACCTTTTAGATGGCAACAGCAACCCTGTCGTGATAACTTGATAGACAAGCACATCAGCTGCGGAGCTCAAATGGTTGCTTGCTCAGTCTTGTAATGGAAAGCGTTGCAGTAGCTGTGTAACCGGTGGAATAGTTGGTTGTTTTCTCAAGTTTCTTCAGATTTCATTCAAATATGGAAAATGCCATTGCTAACTAGACAACTAATGGTCTGGTTTGTTTCATCTGTCAGACTAAAATAAAGTTGTCTGTCCGCAAATGTTTTGCTTGTGCAGCAACAAGCTCTTACTTTCACCAGCTAGCCAAGAAGCAGCAATGTTGTTGTGCTTTTCTGATGACGTTGTTACTTGATCACATTGATATCCTGCATCTGCTAAAAGATGTACGCCACATACAGGTGCTGGTCATAAAATTTGAATATCATCAAATAGTTGATTTATTTCAGTAATTCCATTCAAAAAGTGAAACTTGTATAATGTATACATTCATTCCACACAGACTGGTATATTTCAAGTGTTTATTTCTTTTAATTTTGATTATTATAACTGACAAATAATGAAAACCCCAAATTCAGTATCTCAGAAAATTAGAATATTGTGAAAAAGTTCAATATTGAAGACACCTGGTGCCACACTCTAATCAGCCAGTTAACCCAAAACACCTGCAAATGCCTTTAAATAGTCTCTCTGCTGGTGTTGGTCCACTGTCTTTTCTGTGGTCCAAGGTCAAAGCAGCCGTCTACCAGGAAGTTTTAGAGCACTTCATGCTTCCTGCTGCTGACCATCTTTATGAAGATGCCGATTTCATTTTCCAACAGGGCTTGGCACCTGCACACAGTGCCAAAGCTACCAGTACCTGGTTTAAGGACCATGGTATCCCTGATCTTAATTGGCCAGCAAACTCGCCTGACCTTAACCCTATAAAATATCTATGGGGTATTGTGAAGAGGAAGATGCGATACGCCAGACCCAACAATGCAGAAGAGCTGAAGGCCACTATCAGAGCAACCTGGGCTCTCATAAAACCTGAGCAGTGCCACAGACTGATAGACTCCATGCCACGCCGCATTGCTGCCGTAATTCAGGCAAAAGGTATTGAAAAGGTAAGTATTGAGTGCTGTTCATGCTCATACTTTTCATGTTCATACTTTTCAGTTGGCCAACATTTCTAAAAATCCTATTTTTTTAAGTAATATTTGGGATTTTCATTAGTTGTCAGTTATAATCATCACAATTAAAAGAAATAAACATTTGAAATATATCAGTCAGTGTGTAATGAATGAATATAATATACAAGTTTCACTTTTTGAATGGAATTACTGAAATAAATCAAATTTTTGATGATATTCTAATTTTATGACCAGCACCTGTACTTCCCCTTATCATTTATTAAAACCTGTATGTCTTGAGGTTTGTCTTGTGGTTACGTTATTATGATCAGATTAGCTATTTGACTGCTGCCTCAATATCATTGCAAGTACATGGTTTTATGCAAATTTAGATGTTCGTTCTTTCTATTGATTGTTAATGGGAGAAAGATTATATTATTAAAAGTTACATTATTGGGTTGTCAAATTAAAGAAGAGTAAGTGCTCTTTAAAACAAAGTTAGCTTGTGCTTGCAATTTGGTTTTTGTGTTATGTCTATTTGAAAATATGATTTATTTTGAGGATGTTCAGTAGTCAACAGCAGCATTCTAGAATTCTATTGAGGTCTAAAGAGTTACATTTAGAAGTACTAAGTCATTTCAAATTGAGTGGTTCTTTTTTTATTAAGGGTTGCTCATGAGGATTAGCTAAAGATATTCCTTTCAAGTATATAGCCTAATTATATTTGAGGTTTTCTTTAGCACTTCAGTAAGTATTGTGATTCAGTTGTGATATCGTAATGAATCGTGATGTTTTGAATCATAACATGTATCGTGATATATATCATATCGCAAGGTAATTGCTAATACCCACCCCTAATTCACAATGTACTAATAGTTTCAAATCAAATTTGTAGATCTAGATATAGTGTAATGAATGCCTCCACCCCAAATAAAAGGAAAATATAACTACTGAATAAAATCAGGATAACCAGCTATAAAAATTCCTTCTATTTTCCATTTGTTATTGAGGAAAATAGCTTAACCTACATAATAAATGTTGTATGGGATCAATGCCAAATCAATTTGGGCATTGTTTTTGAAAATATTACTGATCATGCAAAAAAACTCTTTAATTTAAGGAAGGTGATCATATGAAGCCATTTGGTTCCTTTTTAAATCATAAGGATAACAGAAATAACCCAAATGGCCCTGATCAAAAGTTTACATACCTTGAATGTTTGGCCTTGTTACAGATACACAAGGTGACACACCAAATGGCAATTAAAGGTACATTTCCCACACCTGTGGCTTTTTAAATTGCAATTGGTGTCTGTGTATGAATAGGAAATTAGTTTGTTAGCTCTCACGTGGATGCACTGATTAGGCTAGATACTGAGCCACGTGGAGCAGGGCTTTTTCCAAAAGGTAATGGAACTTTTATAAAGATGGAAAAGGATATAAAAAGACATCCAAAGCTTTGCAAATGTAAGTCAGTACTGTTCAATCACTTATTAAGAAGTGGAAAATTCAGGGATCTCTTGATCCGGTAGGTCAGGTAGACCAAGAAAGATTTCCGTCAAAACTACCAGAAGAATTGTTTGGGATACAAAGAAAAACCCACAGGTAACCTCAGGAGAAATACCAACTGCTCTGGAAAAAGACGGTGTGGTTGTTTCAAAGAAGGCTATACGACGACACTTGAACAAAAATTTGCTGCATGGTTGAGTTGTCAGAAAGAAGCCTTTACTGCGCCAGTGCCACAAAAAAAGCAATACAATATGCCCGACAATACCTTGACATGCCTCACAGCTTCTGGCACAATGTAGTTTGTTCTGATGGTCATGTAACGGTTAGTCAAACCTTTCATTTTATCCCGTTCACAACCTTAAATGTGCAAAAAGCGGTCAAACTTTTAGACACCAGGAAATCAGCAGGTCCTAATAACAGATTTTGGAATCTCTTGTGAATGAACAACTGAAATAATTCGTATGAACTAATAACATCTTGTCTAATTTTCAATCAGGTTTTAGGAAAAAACACAGTACAACTACAGCAGCCCTAAAAATAGTTAATGATTTTATTGAAACCTTACACAAAAAGCTATATTGTGCAGCCCTCTTCATTGACTTATCTAAGACTTTAGATACCGTGGATCACACAGTATTGAAACAGTGTTTTCAGTGGCCGGGTGTTTTGTAAAAGCACTTTGTGACAACTGCTGATGTAAAAAGGGCTTTATGAATACATTTGATTGATTGATTCAGTGTGGGACTGTCAGAACAAACAGTCTGCTTGTTTGAAAAGGATCTATCGCCTGATCTTTATTAAAACCTGTATGTGCAGGTAGGTGTCAGAATTTAGCAGTTCCATATAGTGGTTAAATAATTGAGAACCCCTTCAATAAATACATTCAGTATTTATTGGAATGATGCAGCAGAGTTGTCCTTTTCAATGAATGTCCAAACTCTTCTCACTGTAATGCTGGTTACAAGCTGACATATACATTAAAGTGTGTGTGGCTACCTAACAAAGATCATGTTTCTAAGACAGTAACGCCCATGGTCAATGTAAACATTCCTGTGTTAATCAGGGGACAACCTACAGAGAGATAATCTAAACAGAGATGTTTCTGTTTTTCTGTTTCTAGGCACATTCACTTCCAATGAAACGTACATTCATACTTAATACTGTGTGAATACTTAATTATTAATGCTCAGATTCCATGTCAATATAGAAAAACAAAACCTATTGATTACACAAAACAAGTATTAACATGTTTGATAAAACATTAAAGTACGATTCAATTCTGAATGAAATGAAAAGGCCCACACACTTACAGGCCCGAAAAAAATTAAGAGACCACTGCACCTAGAAGCGTTCAGTGGTCTCTTAATTTTAACCCTTTTCCTCACTCAAAACCTTTCTTTTTCAACTTTTTTGGAAAGGTAAGAAAAAGGTGCAGTGGTCTTTTAATTTTTTCCAGAGCTGTATGTTAAAATTTACTGAGACAAAACAACAATATAGTATCAAACCAATGATGTCTTATTGTTACTTGAATGAAAAGTAATGTAGACAAGACAATTGACACACCCCACACTGACACAACTCAATGTATGACAGTCATCAATTCCTCCCCCACATCAGAATATAAGGGTCGAGAAACATATTGACCTCAAAAGGCTACTATCAGTGTTAACGGTGTTCAGCAAAAAATCAGACTCAACATGACACCATGATGAAATATTCCCTCAAGTCCATTGAACAATCAAAACCCCCCTTGTCCGTATCATGATCCATGTGACAATATAATACAAAAGACTAATGCATATCCTGTTACACCTGTGAAAGATTCTACCTTTAAATCGGGAAAACAATTCACTGTCCAAACATAGCATGATAGCCATCATAATGTGGAGTCCTTTAGGACTCAGGTGGATTCTCTCCTCTCATCTCGCTGTCGATGATTCATCTAGAAACGGAGTGTGAAGCCAAGTGATCTGACCCTGGCATCGTTCTGCCATGTGAGTGGTCAGGAAGATTTTAAACAGATTCAACCAGTGTGTTTGTAGAAATCCTTCTTGAACATGTTACTGGTACTCACACACTCTGTTGTCTGTATCCAGTCAGTGATGTGATGTATCATCAGAAAAGGGGTTGTGATGTCCTGATCTGTTGAAGGTATAATTGCAAAACAATGATTAGTGTGGTTCAACAGTGCATCCGACTTTTATCCACTGGGTATTGTTCCGTCAACTCCCAACAATGAAGACAATAGATCAGTCCTGAGGAATTGTGGATCTCAGAAGTTCCATCATTAGAGTGAAGCATACACCCTATCAAGGCAAGTTTCCATAATAGTCTGTGTCAAATTTCCTTTTCCATTCAGAACTGGCTTGGTTGATGTTTGGTTCCTTGTGCTATATTAATGCCGATAGCAACTAGCAGTGGAATTTGATTGTCAGACTTGACTTTGTTTAGCCAAATCAGAAATGGTTAGATCTATTCTTTTCAACCATTAAAATGTTAGACCTTACATCAAACAAACAATTACCAAATTAACCAATTAAAAACAATTTATGTGAATGGACAATGTGTAACATAACAGATGCCAATGCTCTGATATAACTATGCAAACAGGAAAAACTACATTTTTCATATAACTCAGGAGGCGCAATCCTCAACCCCCACTGGCCATCTATACAGGAAAGACTAAAATCCATTCGAGAAGGAGTTGCATATTGAATATTCATCAAAACAAAGTCAAATGAACAAAGTGAAAATGTCAAAAACACAAACATTTACTAACATAATTCAAAGACATCAATGTGCAACGGTCACCTGTGCAAAGGAATTCTAAACCATATAACCTATTGACAAATTTTTCTTTACCTCAGTACCTTCACACAGGTCTGGGAAATTGGCTATAATGCATTTATTAAACTCCTATAGTTTCTTGGCACATGCCCGACAAAATAATCAGTTTTCCCTCTGGGGGATAAATAGCTCAACTAAATTTAGGAGAGAAAAACTCCAGTCCATGTTGTATGGGGTTTACCTGCTGTAACCATCAGGGCGATTGTATTAGCATAGCTACAGCACCCAAATTTAGCAATGGCCAAACTACCTCATGACAAACACAAACATTGTCTTGATTAACCTCTTAATTCTTAGGGAATTTCTCCAATTTTGATTCATTTAAATTTTTTTAGTGGCCGTCAGCCAAACCCTAAATGCATATTTTGACCCCGTCTGTGGTTCTGTTGACATTAAGATTATTCTATTATCAACAATGGGGGATGACTTGAGGTCTCTACCCTCACTTAAGTTGGTTTCAGAATTATACATTTCAATGTTAAAGCTATTGAGAGGAAAATATATTTAGCTTTAATTTAATCTTTGATTATCCCAAAACGGAATAAGCTCATTTTGGTGAAATTACCACAGATGAGACCAGTCAGAACACTCAAATTGAACCCTTAGTAATAGCTACCCTGATTTAATGGGAAACAATGGTAGGGGTCATCCCAGGTGGTCTACCCCCCTTCCTGGAGCCCATGACTTACCCACTTATGGTAGGCCATAAATGTTTTTGAAATGTAAGTTTCTACACATAAAAAAATCAGACCTGGTCATCAGACTGTCTTAACAAGATATGTTATTATTTCAACTTAGCCAATATCCTTAGTTAACTGAGGATTTTAGATTTGGTGTCCTATCCATCTAATATTGTTGCCGTATGTAAAAATGCATATCACTACACAGCAACTCAACATTACGGTGGGAATTAAGAAAACTCTCAAGAATTGTGATATTGACAGAAAATAGATGTATGATGTCACTAAAATCAAGGCACAATAAGTACGAACACTCAATGTAAGCTTTAAGCACTGTTACATCAGTACCCTATTCGTTCATTAGTCAATTTACCATTTTAGTATTTAAACTCCATTAACAAGTATCAGGAATCTTAAAACACAAGTATTATCTCAGTTATCATTGTTAAACTCAAAGAAAAACTACATTATTTAACCAAACTCAATTTAGCATTTAAAATAAAATTGTATTGTGGGGAGTAAACTCGCTTTAGCTGTATTACCCTCTTTTATAGGCTATGACTATTTTGGATTCAAATTCAGTCCTCATTGGACACAGCGTGTCTCCTTAACATTAAAGACTATCACCATGTGGATTCTTGATTCTACCATGAGAAAAAACGTATGTAAGAAAACCATAAGACTATTTTATCAGATTAGAAAATAGTATTTGTATCACTGGGTTTAGATGTACCCACGTGTGCTAGTGAACAGCTCAGCACGCTACAGTAAATTACCATGCAGTGGGCCTGGTAAAGGCCTAACCACATTGTTGTGAGACCCCTCCCTTAGTGGAGGCCTTAAGAAATAAAACATTATCAAAGCAATAAATGCGTTTGACTCTTAATGACATCTAACAAGACAAGGCACAACAAAATAGGCCATTGCTTGAATACCTATTCAAGCATGATAGGACAAAACAGGCTCCCTTAAATGCCTATTAAATCATGCTATATACCAGAGCTATTAAATTCTGGTCCTCGAGGGCCGAAACATTTCTGGCTTTATCCTCTACTAACAATATGGGACTGATTCAGACCTGAGATGCCAGGTGCAGGCCATCAACTAGCAGGTAGAACCAAAAACCAGAAGTGTTTCGGCCCTCCAGGACCGGATTTGAATCGCCCTGCTATATACCATCAAAGTGCTTTTCAAACTAAAATTAATATTCAATTAAAAAAGCTTATGTGTCAAGGAAAGTGATCAAGTTTCCCTGATAAGTTCCAGCTTCATTTAATGGTTAAGTACGATACATTTTTGGAAATAAACATTTAAGAACTCTGAATCAATGATTATGATAGCTCACGTCAGTTCCTAGTATCGTCCATGATTCCAGGGTCCCATGACAGAGACTCCATCTTGTGACTACTGTCAGTCATCCAGGTGATCAAACAGAATGAATCTCCGTCCATTTTGAATGTCTCTTTTTATCTCTTTCCCGCCGTACGACTGTTGTCCTCTCTCAGCAAATTTATCTTTCCTTTGTCTTCTCTCTCCGTCTCTCCATATACAACTTCCTCTGAATCAGCTCCAGCAGGGGACCCCAAACGTCCCTTTCCCGAGCCACATTTGCCAGCCCTGACTGGGGGATCCCGAGGCGTTCCCAGGCCAATGTCGAAATATAATCTCTTCACCTAATCCTGGGCCTACCCCGAGGTCTCCTCCCAGCTGGACGTGCCTGGAACACCTCCCTAGGGAGACGTCCTGGGGGCATCCTTACCAGATGCCCGAACCACCTCAACTGGCTCGACGCAAAGGAGCAGCGACTCTACTCCGAGTTCCTCACGGATGGCTGAGCTTCTCACCCTATCCCTAAGGGTGAAGCCAGCCACCCTTCTGAGAGAACCCATTTCAGCCGCTTGTACTCGTGATCTTGTTCTTTCGGTCATGACCCAGCCTTCATGACCATAGGTGACTTCCTCTGAATCCTTTTTGCTTAGCCGGAAAACTTTATTTTTCTTTCTGTCCATTTCGATTCCCGGCATCGTTGTTAATGACCCTTTTCGTTCTTGATGTCCTATTCACGCCAGAGACTGCAGTCCTTTTCCTGTTGTATTTTGTACAACTTGACAGCATTATATTTTACTTGTACAAGTCACTGTATAATCGCCTAAAACAATTAGCATTGTCAATGAAATACAGTTTAATGCTTCTCTCCAATTTATCCACCCCTAGAGAGTTCCATGACATTAAACGTGGCCTAGTCAGGGACTGTAAGTCTCCGTGGACTACCTAAGCTATAGCATTACTTGATTTGGTTGTTAAATGGTGTAGGTCTTCGACTCTCCAACTGGTCAGCTGTTCATGGGCCAACTTCCTTGCGGGTGCATGCAGTCAGCTTCAGTGTCTCTGGATCTCCTGCTGTAGTTTTCCAGTACAGTCGAAATTCCAACCATACGGCTCACAGCACCAACTGTCAGAATATAGCAATTACATATAGTGGTTAAATAATAGAGAACCTGCATAAGTCAATGCATTCAGTATTTATTGTAATAATGCATCAGAGTTGTCTTTCAATGAATGTCCAAAATCTGTAATGCTGGTTACAAGCTGATATACAGATGTCGCTCGTTTAATTACAGCTTTTTAGTACTGCGGTAAGATCATGTAGATTGCGTCAAACTGTGATTGCACTATTCCAAACACTTGGGGGAACTAGAACGCTGAAAATGCTATTTGTTCTCGAAAATCAGTTTCTAAACGACAGTACACACAATGTTCACAATGTTCTCCTAAAATAACAGGTTATAACGAATTTAAAAGCGAAACCTATGTAGTTGCAACTGATTTTATAAGAAAATGTTTTAACAAAAAAATACACCAGTAGCCTACACAGAAATAAAAACTATTTGTTTAAACATTTGAATTATCTTAAGAAATTATAAAATACAACAGAACTATTTGTTACGATCATAGTTTTAAAGTACAGCATGGTAGAAAAACACATCTTATTACAGTTGGCGAATAGGCTGTCAGTGTTTACGCCATTGTTTTTAATAGAAAAATCTGTAAGTTGCTTATATGTTGCATCAACTCATGAAATCAGCCAATATGGCAGTTAAAATACTTGAATTCCAGCCGTATAGTATAGATATGTATCTTATATTTAAAACATAAGATATGTTTTAAATAGCCATACTATATATAATAGCTTACATTTGCACAGCAATAAAACACAAATTCTATGACCCAACATTTTTATTTTATTTAAATTAGTCAGCATAATGAACTCTTCACAGTCTTTGGGAACTGAGAATAATGAGGCGACATCAGAGATGTTGCTATGATCTCATTGTCCTCTGGGTTAATTTTCGTGGCAAGCGAATTGTGCCGTTAGCTTGCCAGACTCCAACCTTTATACTAATAATCTGAATTATTATTTTAAGTAGGCAAACAGATTCTAAAAAATTCCTTATAAATTGTATACAAATATGAATATGATATCGCACCAGTAATTTTTTTTATTTTGATTGAGCATAAAAATTTAATAAAAAGCCAATTGAAATTGCACATGTTCAAATTGTGATTCCAGATTATTAGTATAAAGGTTGGAGTCTGGCAAATGAATGGCACAATCGTGTCAGTCTACACATTGTCTATCTTCAAGCGCTCTTACAACACATCTTCCCATATCATTTGCTATTTTAAGACAATAATGGTTTATAATTCAAATGTGAGTATTCTTAAAACATCCCAATTCTGTGATGGATAACAAAAGTAATTGCCACAACCCAATAAAGTAACAACATGAGCGGGTCGGGGTAACGATACTAGCTGTGCTGGTACTCTGAACACCAAATTAACCAGTCAGAAACAAGAAGATGCGGTGTAGAGCCCACTGCGAAAGAATAGCGCGAAGTAGGGCTTGCTGTTAAGGAGAGGAAGAGGATTGATTAAATTAACCCAGAGGGCAGTGAGATAGAGAATAGGGATGATTTGGTGCCGGAAATCAGGTGTATTCTGCCAGAGGAAAATATCAACCGCCAAAATGGGAAATATGCCAAATGAATAAGTAAATAGATTAATAATATATTAAATAGCCTAATATTGTGTGACCTGTATGATCTGTTGCTTAGATAACAGCGAACCTCCGCTCACTCTCACAATAAGACATTAACAGCTCACGATCACCTATGTCATAGTTCCGCTCCGCCGCACTGAGCTTCTGGGAGAAGAAGGCACAGGGACGGAGCGTGTTACGACACCCCGTCCGTTGGGAGAGGATGGCACCAAGCCCACAGTCGGACGTGTCCACCTCCACAATGAACTGGAGCGACAGGTCGGGATGGGCCAGGACCGGAGCGGTGGTGCAACGATGTTTCAGTTCCACAAATGCCCGCTCCGCCTCCACGGTCCACATTGCAACTGGGTGGTGATCGGAGCCGCAACCTGGCTAAAGCCCCGGATAAACCTCCTGTAGTCATTTGAAAAGCCTAAAAATCGTTGCACATCCATCACCGTGGTTGGGGTCGGCCAATTACGCACAGCGTCAATGTGATGCTCCTCCATAGCCACACCTGTGCTGGAAAAACGATACCCCAGGTAGGACACAGACGACTGGAAAAACAGACACTTCTCGGCTTTCACGTACAGGTCATGCTCCAGCTGTCTAACAAGCACCCTGCGTACCAACGAGACATGCTCAGCGCAGGTGGTTGTGTATATCAAGATGTCATCGATATACACCACCACGCCCTCGCATAACATGTCCCGGAACACATCGTTGACGAAGGATTGAATGACTGATGGAGCATTCATCAAACCGTACGGCATAACTAAATACTCATAGTGGCCGTCCCGTCGTAATCCCTGGGCAGCGGGATGTGCATCGCCCCCACGCTGGGCGACACAACCTGGGGAGGCTGAAAGACGGCCGGTGCTGCGGGGTTCTGCTGGCTCAGCTCTAGGCGCTGCACCGCTTTCAACACAGTTTCCATAGTGGCGCCTAGGCTGGCCAACATGGTCGAATGTACCTGGATTGCTTCCGCAACACCGGCCTTGCCTTCGGCTCCTTGTTGCTCCATTTTCTATTTTAAGAGGTGTGTTATTCTGTGATGGCTTCGGGAGGAAAAGGAGGAGCAGGAGAACGAAGCGATACTTCTTGTTTTTCTTTATTAAATGTGATAACGAATGGAGAAGCCTAACAATGCTCTTATGAACAGCGAGACAATAACACACAAAGACAGGGGAAGCAGAGGGAACATATATACTGGGGGGAATGATGAGGATGAGAACCAGGTGCGCTAAACAAGACACAGGTGAAATGCATAATGAGATGGGCGGTGGTGTCAGAAGGCCGGTGATGTCAAACGCTGGAGCCCGTCTGCTGCAGGGGGAGGTGAAGCAGCAGAGGGCGCAGTTGTCACAAGATTTAAACATACAGAAATTTAGACAAAACTTTTATTTATTTGTCAGTGCAATTGATTTGGAACATACCATTTTGAGCACACTCCTTCGATGACATTTCCTAAATAGGTGTAGCATATATTACATTGTTCCACTGTCAGAATTCTATACTCACAAACTGAAAACTATTTAGAGACTAATTACCATTTGTTTTACATTGTATTCCTGCTTAATAACTGATTAGGCATGTTTTTGTTACTGTTTATATATATATTAACATACTACTCTGGAAAAAATTAAGAAACCACTCCTAATTTTTCTTAAATTATCATCTCTACATGTATGGTAGCCATTCCATTCCAGTGTCTGTTAAATTCTAACACAGGCACACCTCATTTATTTAATGAGGTACTGATTAGGTGATTACCTGAATCAAATCTAATTTAACAAAGAAAAGTATAAAAAACACTACTGTGGTCATCACTATCCTCTTGCAATAGGACCAGCTGGATGGCAAAAACAGTGCAAAGGTAATTTTTATAATAAAATGACTATTCAGCATGACAAAAGAGTTGAAAAGAAAAGCTTTGAGTGAGGAAAAGAAGGATTCAATTCTGGATTTACTAGCTGAGGGATACAGTGAGTGTCAGGTTGCTTCCATCCGGAAAATTTCCAAGACTGCGGTTCATAAGATCAAGGTCAAGCAACAGACATTTGGGACAACAAAGCTACAGACTGGCAGAGGATGAAAACGACTGTCCACTGACCGAGATGTCCCTCAACTCATTTGAATGTCACTCAACAACCGTAGGATGACATGAAGTGCCCTACAAAAAGAATGGCAAACAGCATCTGGGGTGATGTGCATGGCGAGGACGGTTCAAAACAGGCTCCTAGGGGCAGAGCTGAAGTCGTGCAAAGCTCGAAAAAAGCCTTCATCAATGAGAAGCAAAGAAGAGCCAGGCAAAAGACCATAAGGATTGGAGCGTAGAGGAATGGAGTAAGGTCGTCATCTCTCACGAGTCAAATTATAATTTTTGCCCAACACCTGGTTGTCTAATGGTTAGACAGAGTCCTGGAAAGGCCTACAAACCACAGTGTCTCGCACCCACTGTGACATTTGGTGGAGAATTGGTGATGATCTTCAGCAAGGCTGGAATCGGGCAGATTTGTCTTTGTGAAGGACCCATAAATCAGGACAATGCTCCATGCCACACAGCCAGGTCAATCAAGGTGTGGATGGAGGACCACCAGTTCAAGACCCTGTCATGGCCAGCCCAATCTCCAGACCTGAACCCCATTGAAAACCTCTGTAATTTGATCAAGAGGAAGATGGATGGTGACAAGCCATCAAACAACGCCAAACTACTTGAATTGTTGTGCCAGGAGTGGCATAAAGTCACCCAACAGCAATGTGATAAAAGAATCTGGGTTATTCCACCAAATATTGATTTCTGAACTCTTCCTAAGTTAAAACATTAATATTTTTTCTTTGCATTATTTGAGGTCTGAACCAGTTGAACAGTTGTTATTTAAAAAAATAAATACTCTAAATGACAATATTTTTATTTGGAATTTGGGAGTAATGTTGTCAGTAGTTTATACAATTAAATAAAACTGTTCATTTTACTCAAACACATACCTTTTGAATAGTACCAGAGAAACTGATAATTTTGCAGTGGTCTCTAAATTTTTTCCAGAGCTGTATACTCACACAACAAAATCTCAAAGCATTATTTTAGAAATATAGTGAAAGCTTGAAAGGTATTTTACTTAAGTGTAATTGCATTGTTATAATGAAGAATGATTCATGACTTGATCCAAAATAGATTATTCTCAGAATGAAGTCACTTGAAAAATGGACTAAGGTACATTTTGAACCAATTTCCAGAAGAGGGGTGATTGCAGGGCAACTTTTTATTTACAAGCAACAGATAGGGGTTACTAGGTCAAATTACCCTCTACACCAACATTCGTCTGTCTCCACGGAAGGGGTGAATGTCGTTGCCCTCACTGGATTCGAACCTGGGTCTCCCAGGTGAGAGGCTGTGTCTTTAACTACTACGCCACAAAGCTATACGTTTACCAAGTGTCCGTATAGCATCCTGTCCGTATAGATCATTTTGTCACACATTAACATCACGCCAAGTTTGAATATTTAGCTAGACACCATTAAGCATTGTGTTGAACTGACGTTTCTTATTAAGTTTACTTCCACCACAAATAGCATCTATGGAATGTATGGCTTTTGCCACTGGCTGTTTTAACAGCTTATTAGCCAGAAATAGGCTTACTAGTAAGCTCACTCACTCAGTAAGAGACATTTGCTCTTCTTGGCCGGCTCCGCTTACGCGGTCTGGCAAAAATTGGTAAAGGCAAAAAAAGTTACTTTTACTTACCTGGAACCCAAAGTGTTCTCCCTGGAAGAATAATTTTTTTTACCTCTACAGCTTTTTGAGCTGCGTGAATAGGTGCTCAATTTCCTGCTCGCGTCTGGGCCCCAACCTGACAGACCCTAAATGGTTGGTAAATCTTGCATATTTGGTGTACAGTTGTGCACAAACATTTGCATACCCTTGGAGAATTGATAATGTATGTACCATCTGTAAAAAAAAACTTGAGTGAGCAGGCAAAACCCTTGCCTTTTATTTCTTATAGGATTCACGTTCAACTGTAGGTCATAACAGAATGGCACAATCATTAAACACAACATGGCAACAAAGAGAAAATGAACTGACCCCTGTTCAAATGTCTGCATACCTTAAGTTGTTAATACTGTGTATTGCCCCCTTTAGCATCAATTACATTGTGCAGACTTTTGTAATAGTTGTCTATGAGGCCCCGAATTCTTGCAGGTGGTATAGCTGCCCATTCGTCTTGGCAAAATGACTCCAGGTCACGCAAAGTCTTTGGTCGCCTTGCATGAACCGCACGTTTGAGATCTCCCCAGAGCGACTCAATGATATTATGGTCAAGAGACTGGCCTTGTGCTTAGGGTCATTGTAGTGCAGAAAAGTCTAAGAGCGTCCCATGCGCAGCTTTCGTGCAGAAGAATGCAAATTCTCTGCCAGTATTTTTTGGTAACATGTTGCATTCATCATGCCATCAATTTTCACAAGATTCCCTGTGCCTTTAGATCTCACACACCCCCAAAACATCCGTGAGCCACCACCATGCTTCACAGTGGGGATGGTATTCTGTTTACTATAGGCCTTTTTGACCCCACTCAAACATAGCACTAATGGTTGTGACCATAAAGCTCTATTTTGGTCTCATCACTCCAATTTGTGTTTTTTTTTTTCTTAAGCTTTATTTAACCAGGAAAAGACTCCTTGAGATTAATAATCTCTTTTACAAGAGTGTCCTGGCCAAGATAGGCAGCAGCACAATTAACACAGTTGCAGACATAAAACATATAACAATTTACAATGAAAATACATAAAGTACAGGATCATAAAATATCCACAAATATTAATCAATGTTCGTCACACATCATAAACATCAGAGATCAAACAGATCCATCAGTCAAAACATTTAGCCAGATAAGCCTGCCTCCATTTAATTTAAAATTACTTTAAAGGCATCCAGTGAGACCAGCTCATGGAGATTCAGGTGTTTTTGCAAATGATTAAAAGTACAGGTGGCAGCGTATTTAAACACCCTTTTTCTAGGGACAGATAGTAAGAATAAGCATTTTTTTCTCATGAATATAGAGCTGTAGGTAAGATGGAAGCAGACCAAGAATAGCTTTATAAATACAAATATGCCAGTGATTAAGTCTACAGGTGACCATCCAACCCGAGCATACAAGGAGAGTGAGTAAAGGCTTTAAAATTTGTAAGAAACCTCAGTGCTCCATAGTAAAGTGTATCCAACATGTGTAAATTTTGCGTGGATGCGTGCATGTGTGGATAACATTGCCATAGTCCAGCACAGACATAAAGGTGGCAGAAACAAGTAAAAAACCAATTTCAGCTTCAGTCTTTTCACCAGTTGCTGAATGTGAGGCTTAAAACAGAGAACAATCAATTATAATAACTATATATTTGTATTGAGAAACAGACTCAGTCTTAGAGCCTTGAAAAGTGGTGATAAATGGAAAGTTAAGTGGCTTTGATTTAGCATGTGA